>NC_141044.1:43762500-43980000 GCF_052040795.2 Danio rerio
TAATTTATTTAATGCTAATTAAATAGAATTTATTTTACCGCTAATTAAATTTTATTTACTGTTCATTTAATTTCATTTACTGTATGCTTAAATTAAATTAAAAGTATTTTAAAGCAAAATAAGAACATAGCTAAATAAATTAAGTTTATTTACTGTAAAAAAAAATGTATTTTTGAAAGCAAATTAAGAGCAAAGTTAAAAGTAAATAAATTAAGGTATAGAAAAAAAATACAAAATAAAAATCTATTTAAAAAAGGTACTTTAAGATCTCTTCTAAGTTTACCAGTAATTTTCCATAAATCTCTCATGTAAAATAAAAACAAACATAAAAATGTGTGAAAGGAGCTAATGTTGACCATTATAAATAAATCTGAATAAATTATAAATTATGAATAAATCTGACCATTGCGGCTGCAGTGTGTTCCTGCTGGAGCTGCAGAATCTTCACACACAGCTCCTCGCAGTAATCCAGCTTCTGCTGCTCATAGTACAGTGCAGCCAGATGAAGGAGGACCTGCATGAGAACACAGCACTGAAAACTCCCTCTGCACATCATGATCACATTCACACTGACAGACTGACCTGTTGATCGTCCGGCCTGTGGTTTAAAGCATCTGTATAGTGACGTTTGGCTTTTTCCAGCTCGTGTCGGAGGTGAAACTCTTGAGCCCAATCACAGCAGATGGATGATAACAGCTTCTTCTGTTCCTCTAAATCTGCCTGATGTTCACTTGAAGCACGTATAATAACTCTGAGCTGGAGATCATGCATCTGGCAGAAGAGCAGACACACAAGTTATATCACACAACTACAATTGTTTTATTATGCTTTTTTATTTGATGTTTCCTTCATCATGTAATTTAATGTGCATTTAATGATCTGCAGATTTCATACAGAAAAACTACATAACCCATAATGCTGTTTGGAAAAAAATCCACCAATCAGAGAGTCGAAACTAGATATTTGGCTCCACCCACTCATATGAAGCACAGCAAACTGCACAATCAACACCTTCAACATTTCTCTGCATTTTTAATTGGTGTCATTTGCAATGCTTTATGGGATTGTAGTTCTTTCTCTTACTAAGGCACAGCCTTGTATGTTCATCTTTTTGTCAGGTTTTCGTGTTTCTGTAACTCATATTAAAGTTTGTAATACTGACCAATAAAAAACAGACTGAGCTCTGACCAATCAAAAAAGAGTGGCCAATTGGAGCAGACCAATCAGAAACAAATGACCAATCAGATCAGACTGACCAATTAGAAGACTGACCAATAAGAACAGACTGAGCTCTGACCAATCAAAACAGACTGACCAATCAGAGAAGACTGAGCTGACCAATCGGAACAGACTGACCAACCAGAGGAGACTTAGCTCTGACCAATCAGAACAGACTCACCAGTCAAAACAGACTGAGCTCTGACCAATCAGAAAATAATGACCAATCAGAGGAGACCGAGCTCTGACCAATTAGAAAAGACTGACTAATAAGAGCAGACTGAGCTCTGACCAATCAGAACAGACTGAGCTCGACCAATCAGAACAGACTAAGCTCTGACCAATCAGAACAGATTGACCAGTCAGAACAGACTAAGCTCTGGCCAATCAGATAATAATGACCAATCAGAGGAGACTGAGCTCTGACCAATTAGAAAAGACTGACTAATAAGAACAGGCTGAGCTCTGACCAATCAGAACACACTGACCAACCAGAGGAGACTAAGCTCTGACCAATCAGAACAGATTGACCAGTCAGAACTATGACCAATCAGAACAGACTGACATGTCAGAGGAGACTGAGCTCGACCAATCAGAACAGACTGACCAATGAAAGGAGACAAAGCTCTGACCAATCAGAACAGATTGACCAGTCAGAGGAGACTGAGCTCTGACCAATAAGAACAGATTGACTAGTCAGAACAGACTGAGCTCTGACCAATCAGAACAGACTGACCAACCAGAGACTGAGCTCTGACCAATCAGAACAGACTGACCAACCAGAGACTGAGCTCTGACCAATCAGAACAGACTGACCAACCAGAGACTGAGCTCTGACCAATAAGAACCGACTGACCAATCAGAGGAGACTGAGCTCTGACCAATCAGAATAGAATGACCAATCAGAGGAGACTGAGCTCTGACCAATCAGAACAGACTGACCAATCAGAATAGATAGACCAATTAGAGGAGACTGAGCTCTGACCAATCAGAAAAGGCTAACCAATCAGAGGTGACTAAGCTCTGACTAATCAGTAAAAAAAAAAACAGACAAATCAGAGCGGACTGACCTCTGACCACTTAGAACAGACTGAGCTCTGACCAATCAAAATAGATTGACCAATCAGAGCAGACTGAGCTCTGGCCAATCAGTGAAGGCTTACAAATCAAAGCAGACAGAGTTCTGACCAATATGAAAAGGCTGACCAATCAGAGCAGACTGAGCTTATTAGAAAGGCCACTTTAACATGTTGGTGTCTTGACAACAAAAAAAACAATCAAAAACAAATAAAAAGGCAGAGTGTTTCAGGCTGAGTTGCTGCATCTTTGTACAGAATGAAATGTTGGGGTACATTTACACTATGTAAATGACCTCATGAACAAACCTTCTGTATGACGTCCAGAGCAGACTCATCCCTGGCCCGCAGCACTTTAACCAACACTCGGAGAGCTTTAACATCATTCATCATTGCAGCCAATGCACAAGCTGCAAACACAGAAACAACACATGAGCAGAAAACTCCAGCATCTCATAAAGATGTGTATTGAAGCTGATTCTGTACTCGGCTGATGATCCAGCGCCTGTTCCAGGACCTGCTGAGCTCTGTTAAAGCGTTTCAGCTTCAGCAGCAGTTCAGAAAGCTCTAAACTCAACACACAGTCCAGAGAATCCCTCTTCAGAGCAGTCTCGTAATAACACACAGCCTGAAACACATCACAAACACACATAAAAACTGCTGTATGCACATTTTAGACTCTTAAAAAGTATAACAATATAATAATAAAGGGTTTTTGCAGAAACATGCTCAGTGAACAGACTTGTTTATCTGAAAAACAATGCTAAAGTCGGATATTCTGCTTTGAAAATGTGTGTTCCCTTTCAGAATGTCTTTATTTTGACCTCCGTAACTCTGTCTACTAATAGTTATATTTAAGCACCACGGGTTACAGTGTATTCCATTTCAGTCTTGAAGACTGCATCAATATATGTGGACAGCTGAAAATGTGATCTCTGGTGAACAGCAGCAGCCTCCAAAACGAGACGCAGATTCAGAGTTATGGAAATCTACAAGGTGGTATTTAATTAGAAAATAATATAAATATTACAAATGCAAACAGTAGCTGAGCAGCTTATGTTGTACAATCATGTTTGTGTTGTCAATCTGGCAACCCAGGCTGGAGAGAAAAAAAAACTAAATAAAAACTCCCCAATGTTTTGAATTTAGACTGCAATACCTAGTTCCACCACTAGGTGTCAAACACTTACATCAGCACCTGTAGGCTGCGTGTTCATCGAAGCAATCTTTTCTGTTACTGAACATTTGTTTTCTGTTTTTGTCAATGGTAGAGCCACATTTTTTTTTAGCACCTGCAGCGTAACGAGGCATTTTTCAGCGTTATTTTCAAGTTAAAAAATTCAGTGCCCATAAGTGTTACTTTTGAGCTAAGCCGTCTAATCACAGTGGAAGAGGGGTGGACAATAAAAAGCTGGTCCGAGCCCCTCCCCCGAAGAATTCTCAGCCTATAGTGATCAATGATTGGCTCCTGTACTGGTAGGCGAGGCTTCATTTGCCATATTGACTTTGACGCTTTTCCACATTTAAACCTATTTGAGTGATCATGTCTTGAGTATTCTAGTATAGTCTTTGCTAAAGGTAAGAGATGTTATTAATATGCAAATGCAATGGAAACTGTCAGTTTGATGTCAACAGAAGGATTGCCACTCCAAAAGCAGAAACAAATTATCACTTTCATTGTAGATTACCAAAACAGACCATTTTTATCAGTGTATTAACTTGCATGGAGTAATCATTTACCCTAAGAAGAACAACGTGAGCAAGCAAAATAACCATTGTCAATCTTTATTTCAAGCGGACTTTAATGAACCTGTTCATAATCAAATATTCATCTAAACCTGTAAGAGCCACTTGCCTTGTCATATTCATGAGCCTTCACTAAAGCGTGGCCTATTTTCTTGGTTAACGTGCATTTTGGAGCAATCGTCTCAACTTCCTGGTAGATCCTGGCGGCTTCCTCTGGCTTTAAGAAGCAGATGTGTTCATGATTTATAAAGATGCTGTTAAATACGTCAAAATCTCAAATCATGTAAACGTACCTGGTGTATCTTCATGAAGGCATCAGCCAGTAAGATGCTAGTATGAGCTCCTGGAAGCTGCTCAGTTATTTCTCTGAAACAGATTTATGATTATATACAGTATACAGTCCATCTGGAAAGTATTGATAGCGCTTTATATTTCACATTTATGTTACAGCCTTAATACAAAATGGACTAAATTCATTTATTTCCTCAACATTCTACACACAATACCTAATACCTTACAAATGTATAAAAAAAAAAACAGATGTACATCAGTATTCACAGCGTTTGCTCAATACTGTTGATGCAGCTTTGGCAGTGATTACAGCCTCAAGTCTTCTTGAATATGATGCCACAAGCTTGGCACACCTGTCTTTGGGAATTTTGGCCCATTTCTCTTTGCAGTACATCTTAAGCTCTATCAGGTTGGATGGGAAGCGACGGTGTGCAGCCATTTTCAGATCTCTCCAGAGATGTTCAATAGAATTTAGGTCTGGGCTCTGGCTGGGCCACTCAAGCACATTCAACGAGTTGTTGTGAAGTCACTTCATTGATATTTTGGTTGTGTGCTTTGGGTCATTGTCCTGCTGGAAGATGATGCCAGTCTGAGGTCAAGAGCACTCTTGTGCAGGTCTTCATTCAGGATGTCTCTGTACATCGCTGCATTCATCTTTCCCTCTATCCTGACTAGTCTTCCAGTTCCTGCTGCTGAAACACATCCCCACAGCATGATGCCAACACCAACATGCTTCACTGTAGGGATGCTGTTAGCCTGGTGATGAGCGCTGCCTGCTGTTCTCCAAACGTAACGCCTGGCGTTCACTCCAAACAGTTCAGTTTGAGTCTCATCAGAGCAGAGAGTTTAGTTTCTGATGCTCTGAGAGTCCTGCAGATGCCTTTGGGCAAATTCCAGGAGTGTCTTTCGTCTGGCCACTCTACCATACAATCCAGATTGGTGGATTGCTGCACAGATGGTTGTCCTTCTATAAGGTTCTGCTCTCTCCACAGAAGAACGCTGGAGCTCAGACAGAGTGACCATCGGGTTATTGATCACCTCCCTGACTAAAGCCCTTCTCCCTCGATCACTCAGCTTAGATGGCCGGCCAGCTCTAGGAAGGCTCCTGGTGGTTAAACATCTTCCACTTACGGATGATGGAGGCCGCTGTGCTCATTGGAACTTTCAGAACAGCAGAATGTTTCTGTAACCTTCCCCAGCCTTTTGCCTCCAGGCAATCCGGTCTCGGAGGTCTACAGACAATTCCTTTGCCTTCATACTTGGTTTGTGCTTTGACATGCACTGTCAACCCTGGGACCTTATATAGACAGGTGTAGCCCTTTCACATCATGTCCAATCAGCTGAATTGAGCACAGGTGAACTCCAATAAAGCTGCTGAAACATCTCCAGAATGATCAGTGGAGACAGAATGAACCTGAGCTCAATGTAGAGCTTCACGCCAAACGCTGTGAATACTGATGTACATGTGATTCCTCAGCTTTTTATTTTTAATAAATTTGCAACACTTTCAAAAACTCTTTCCTCACATTGTCATTATGGGGGATTGTGTGTAGAATGTTGAGGAAATTAATCAATTTAATCCATTTTGGAATAAGGCTATGAATACTTTCAGGATGCACAGTATTGTAATATTTAATTCCTATTAATGTGAGAGGGAACTGAAAGTTGCTGCAGACATTTATTTCAACATGATGACTTATTTACATCTGAATTTGAATACTGAGTAGGGGGAGGAGCTTTATTTCTGGGCTCCTCTTTTCACAGCTGAGCTCATTAATATTCGCAAACGATCCAAACATGGTCAATATAGAATGATTCTGGTTTATGGCATAATAAATGAGCACATAAAACACTTTCTGGAGATTTTTTAACTCACCAAAGTCATATACCTACTATGTAGACATCAGTTCAACATCTATATTCCACCTTTAATTAACATAATCCAATCAGGACCTGGTCTATGCCTTGTCTGTCATTAAACTCAGCATGATCTGAAAGATGCAACCATTTTTTTTAATTGTGATGCAGAGAAACAATATTTAATGAGGAAGTAGTGGGCGTGGCTTGTTTTTTTACTGCAAGCTGATTGGATGTAGTAAAGTGGGCGTTTCATTCAGAAAGATGGGGAAACGGGTTTGGGGAGAGTTATTAAAACTTAACAGACTGCTCGTCCTCACTATTTCTGTTTGATGTCATAGCGACAGTTAAAGGGGGGCGTGGTTAAGTATGTTAGCCACACCTAATGCCTAATCTAAGAATTGAACTGAAAACAATCAGGAAGTGCATTTGCAGATTGTAATTAAAGATTACAAGGGCAAGCCATTTAGTTTGTTCGTAACGACATGCACAGATGAATTGTTCACCACAAAACTAGCAATGTGAGCAAACAAAGTCAATATGGTTAGTTTTGATTTCATGTGTAATGATGGTAATAGAGCTCTCACTTGTAACAGGCAATGAAAAGTTTCTTATCGTTTCTCCTCTCCAGATAAATATGAGCCATCTTCTCTCGGGCCTGGATGTAAGAGGACTCGGTAGGCAGAATGTTTTGCAGGATAAGTACAGCGGCGTCTACATCATCTCTCGTTAAAGCCAGATCCACATGAGCGAGTGTGAGCTGCGTCTCCTCCGGCGTCCCTCTGAAGAACACAACCGCATCCTCAAGAACCTTAGCGGCTTCATGCTGGAGAAACACAAAGCTTTTCCTCAGTCTGGCTCAATTTAGGGTTGCATGATATTGAAAAAAATATACTTCAATATCAAATGTATGTTGAATAACTAAATACAGTACTATAGATCAGTGTTTCTCAACCATGTTCCTGGAGGAGCACCAGCTCTGCACATTTTCCATGTCTCCTTAACCAAACACACCTGATTCAGATCATCGGCTCATTAGTAGAGACTGAAAGACCTGTAATGGGTGTGACAGGCAAAGAAGACATCCAAAACGTGGAACTGGTGGTCCTCCAGGAACATGGTTGAGAAACACTGCGATAGATGATAAACACACACATCACCTGATCTCCATTGAGCCTGAGAGCTTCGCTGAGCTGCAGAAACACACACAATCGCTCACTGCTGGAGATGATGGAGGACTGCGGCCCCTCTGAGGGCCCCTGGAATCCCGGCATCTTCATGATGAGGTTCAGACACTGGATGGCGCTCTTCACATCTCCAGACCTCAGCAGAGCTTGAGCTTTAATCAGGTTAAACTGGAACTGATCTCGAATCTGTCACAGATATAAATACCATAAAACTGATTACAAATGATTTTGAGATGGTCCAGGTTGATTTCTTTTTATTATTATTATTATTATTATTTAAAAAAAGCTAATATTTGTCCAGGGCAATCTAGAAAATGAGATTACCAATCTCAAGAGGTAAAATAAAGGTTTAAACAGATAAACGGCAAAGATTAATGGCAAATTCTGCTCATTAAGAATAAACACACTAATACTGATTATACATTATTCTGAGATGGTCCAGATTAGATTTTTCTTTTGTTATTAATGTTGATATTTGTCCAGGAGACTACAAATCTCAAGAGGTTTCCCTGCTAAAATAGAGATTTTATTAAATGTTTTAACTTGATAAATGGGGGTTATAAAGAATTAATACAATAATACTGATTGCAAATGATTTGAGAGGTCCAGATTTGTCCCTGGAGGATATAAATGTGAACTGGACTAATGTGCTATAGTGAGATTCAGACCAGTCGGCTGATGACAGCAGTGATCTCCACATGCAAGCTGGGGTTGCAGGGTTCACGGAGCTCCAGTGCACTCACTAAAGCCTGCAGACGCTGCTTTACCTCAAATGCACAACACAAAAAATGAGAAATAGTTTAGAAATTTTAAAATTGTATTTTTGGAGGGCATTTACAGAATAATTTATTTACATATAACAGAGCTTCTACTTTAATTCTTTTTTTACATTTTATGATTCTTTGTGATTAATTATAAAATAACTAGTAGTTACTAAACGTTTTTTCAAAGTGAATGAAGTAATTGTATTTTAGTAGTTTATTTTTAACATATTTAAAAAATAAAGTAACAAAAGTAAAATAAAATAAAATATCTGCCTTTAATGACAGTCATTCCTTAAAGCACAACGAGAAACGTTTCAAATTTAATTGAATGTACTCGTATTTAATTTACTAGCTTTTATTAATATTCTGAATTATTTTACTAATGCATAAATTCCTGTATGAGTAATTCTATTTGTTTCGTTCTGTATTTTAAGAAAAATGAAGAGTGTAATGTTGAGAATACAATTATTTCACCGCTTAAACTACTGAATTGTTTTTTTTAAAAGTGTCATGTTTGTTAAATATCTGCCCCCAGAAACACAAAGAAAGAAAAAAAATTAACCATAATTTATTTACACTTTTTACGAAAGAAGAGGAAAGAAAAAAAGAACAAAGAACAAAAGAAAAAAAAAAGAAAAGAACTATAATGTATTGTTTACGAAAAAGCTTTTTAAAAAGAAGAAAAGAAAAAAAGAACAAAGAAAGAAAAAAAGGAGAGAAAAAGAAAGAACTATAATGTATTGTTTGAGAAAAAGCTTTTTAAAAAGAAAAAAAAAAGAAAAAAAGAACAAAGAAAAAAAGGAGGAAAAAAAGAAAGAAAAAGAAACAATAAAAAAGAAATAATCGAAAAACAAAAATAATGACAATATTTAATTGTTTTTTTTAAGTGTATTTTTTAAAAGACTGCACTACTTTCCAAGCCCCTCGAAACAGTGCTCTCTGCCTTAAGTAGAAAACTGTGTTATTTATTTATTCTTAAGCCTGATTTACTTTAGCCACTCTTGAAATCACAGTGATAATAGTGAATGAAGCATCTGTTTTACCAGCTCTGTATCTCCATCTTTAACTACAGCGATGACGGTCAACATCTGAAGAGCTTTCAGATCCTGTGCATCACGCTCCAGAACTCTGCAAAATCACACAAATACACAGAATAACACCTAAAGCTATGCATTAAAATATTGGCCCTATTCTGCGATAAGGAAATGCACTTGTTTTTTGTGAACTTCTGATTCAGTTTCCAATGGCAGAAATGACTTTAAATAATAAATATCAGAAAACTGTGTTCATGACTATACACAAAAGGTAGAATAATATAATAAGAGAATATCAGTTTGCAACATCAGGCAGCAGAACCAGCTGTTTTTAACACCTAAAAATCAATGCAAGTGAATAAGAGTGGAAGTCTGGAGCCAAAAAGATTCCACTGGCGCCACCTGCTTGTACACTTGAAGTCAAAATTATTCACCCTCCTGTGGTTTTTCTTTTATTTTCAGTAATTCCCAAATGATGTTCA
The DNA here is from genome assembly GCF_052040795.2 of Danio rerio. Lineage (NCBI taxonomy): Eukaryota > Metazoa > Chordata > Actinopteri > Cypriniformes > Danionidae > Danio > Danio rerio. Next base: position 43,772,156 of record NC_141044.1, read on the forward strand.
ACAGATTCAGGAATTTTTCACAGTATTCCCTTTCATTTTTTTTCTTCTGGAGAAAGTCTTATTTATTTTATTTCAGCTAGAATAAAAGCTGTTTTTAATTGTTTTAAAGCCATTTTAAGGTCAATATTATTAGCCCCCTTCAGCAATATTAGCTTTAAATTGTCTTCAGAACAAACCACTGTTATACAATGACTTGCCTAATTACCCTAACTTTACCCTAATTACCCTAGTGAAGCCTCTAAATGTCACTTTAAGCTGAATACTAGTGTCCTGAAGAATATCTAGTCTAATATTATGTGCTGTCATCATGGCAAAGATAAAACAAATCAGTTATTAGAAATGACTTATTAAAACTTTTATGATTAAAAATGTGTTGTAATAATCTGCTCTCCATTAAACAGAAATTGGGAAAAATATACAGGAGGGCGAATAATGCTGACTTCAGCTGTATGTGAAGAATAAGGTCAATACCATGAGAAGAGCTCAGACCTGTGTGCGATGTCCTCTGTTTGCTCGTAGTCCTGCAGAGCCATAAATATCTTCATCTTCATGAGGAGTGCTGGGGTGAAGTCTGGATAAATGAGCAAGATCTGATGGATTATGTCTAAAGCGCTCGACTCATTCTGCTTCAGCATGAAGAACTCAATCTGCATCAATACACACATTTATGTTCTGAATTAATGTAATGATCAGATCACACTTGTATACATTACTTGACAGTACATTTTATTGTGTGACTGTGGTGATGAACTCTGTACACGGCCTGTAAGAAGTTTTAGATAAGTCAGATTTTCATTATTATCATTATTATTTATTTATTTTACGATTTAAAATAACTGGAATTCATTTCTGTGATTTCAAAGCTGAATATTAATCATAATTACCTTACAATGTCACATGATAAAATATGTTTTAGTATGCTGATTTGCTGCTCAAAAACATTTTAAAATTAGTACAATTCCTCCAGATTTCTTGTGGTGGTGTGGAGAGACCTACTCATGATTGTGAAGTGCTTTGGGTGTATGGCCATACACGATAAATGCGCTATATAAACACACACATTACTTACTTTCTTTGATGAATAGAAAGTTCAAAAGAAAAGCATTTATATGTCATAAAATCTTTTGTAATTTAGTCTATGCAGAAAAAAATAAAACAAAATAAACATTAAAATTCCTAATCTAAATTGTTTGACTGGTAGCATATACACTATGTAACAACAATTAATAATTACATACAATAATAATTACTGTGAAATGCGCTACGCAAGTAATATCTGTATATACAAATATATACACACAGTTGAAGCCAGAATTATTGCCCCCCTTAATTATTAGCCTTCCTTGCTTATTTTTTTCCACAATTTCTGTTTAACGGAGAGCAGATTTTTCAAACAATTTTTTATTTATTCTCTCTCTGCCATGATGACAGTAAATAATATTAGACTAGATATTCTTCAAGACACTTCTATACAGCTTAAAGTGACATTTAAAGGCTTCACTAGGGTAATTAGGTTAACTAGACAGGTTATTGTAATTAGGCAAGTTATTGTATAATGATGGTTTGTTCTGTAGACTGTCAGAAAAAAAAATATTGCTTAAAGGGGCTAATAATATTGACCTTAAAATGGTGTTTAAAAAAAAATGTAAACTGCTTTTACTCTAGCTGAAATAAAACAAATAAGACTTTCTCCAGAAGAAAATATCATCAGACATGCTGTGAAAATTTCCTTGCTCTGTTAAACATCATTTGGGAAATATAAAAAAATAATAAAAGGGGGCTAATAAAATATTAGAAAATATAAAATTCACATTTCAACTGTATGTATAAATAAAAATAATAAATAAATAAATAAATAAATAAATAAAAATGTGGTTTACCTTTCCCATCAGTCCAAACAGATTTCCTGGGTCCCGAACACCACTGTTAAAGTATTGTATAGCCTGAGGTCTGTTCTCTTCCAGGTCAGACGTCAACACAATCCAGCCCTTCATAATCAAACCCTGATCATAAAGAAACCAGTTTAGAAAATAATCAAACTTTCTGAAGCGTGGAAATATTTTCCCACCGCTGAAGAACAGAAAAAGGAACTGTTCTGGAAATAAACCCTTCTCAAAAGAGTTTATCTGAGAAGATCATTTTCCACCATAAATGTGAAAGGTTCTGGAAATAAACATTCCTAAAAAGCCTGAAGATCAAATCGGATACTCAAAGATGGGAAAAAAAAAAAAAAAAACAATAATAATGTATAATCAGTAAGTCCAGTAAGTGCTCATCTTGAAATATTCCTAACTATATCAATGTTATTCTAATGTTTAGTAAACAAAAATGTAATGCCACAGCATGAGTTGAAGATAAACATGTATGCAAAAACAGACCACTATAATATCTAAAAATAGACAAATAAATAAATACAATTATTAAGCAAAGCAAATAACTCAATACAAAACTATTAAAACTTGTAAATGTTCGAGAAGGAATAGGAAGAGGGATATGTTTACTTAATTCTACCCTTCTTAACTCTAAATTGATTATAAATCACAGTCCATAACAATAAATATTAATCCACAACAATAATCTTCAAGTTAACTGCATAATTAACTAACTTTTACTTGGAAAAACCTCTCAAGCAGACAACAGATAGCAATAAGCAGTTTTGATCATGCAGGGCTTTAAAGCTGTGGTCACACTAGAGTTTGTGCTTGTGAAATTCTGTTGTGCGGTGCTGCGAAGAAGGGTGGGATTAAACAAGATTATTAGACCTTTAAAAAAAGCGAGCGATAGGTCCATAATTTAAATTTCTGTACACAGAGTTTATGTTTTGATCCGCGATTGGTCTCACGCAGTCAAGTGATGCGATTTCGCAGGTCAGAGTCAACCAAGCTTGAACTTTGCAACTGTTTGCAAAATCTGTCTCATGAGCTTGTGTTTCCGGTCTGACGTATGAGCTTGCGTATGAATGGAAGTCTATGGGGAGAAAATTGCAGTGTGACCACAGCTTAAGAAAGCATTAGAGAGTCAAACGAACCTCAGGTGACGTCTCCGAGATTTTCAGCATCTTTTTAATGCATGTTTTAGCTTTGAGGTTCATCTGGAGGATCCAGTAGATCAGAGCTGCGTAATAAAGCGCTCTTTCACCGGCTGTAGATCCAGAGCGCTTCAGCTCAGAGTTCAGCTCATTCACAGCATCTTCATCTCATGTGGACAAAAAACAAAACAAACAAACAAAAGCAGAAGATCCCTGAATCCCTCACTCATTTCATTCATCAGCCACTCAGAGCAGTGTGTGTACATTAAAAGAAATATCCATAAATTAGCACTTTTCTGCATTTTGTGATTCATGTTTTTATTTTTCTCTGTTTATTTCTGCTTTTAAGTTGCATTATGGGATGTTGACCTTTCGTCCAGCAACTTTTGACCTTAAAGTTTTTTTAAAAAGTGACTTTTCTACCTATGTGTAATAGTGTGCAGTGCTGTATTGTCTGGGTTGGTGTTGTATATTACAGGGAAATCTTGTTATAAACTGCAGCACATTTACTGTTATTTTACACACTTTATTTCTTTATTATTTCTTATACATTATACTATCTCAAATTACTGAAATGTCACTTTGTTAAGCATTAGAGTTGAATTTTCAACATCAGAAGTCAACAGAGCAGAGTTCAACATCCCATAATGCAATTCACAACCACAAAAACACAACACACACTAAATACAGAAACTGTTCATTAACTGATATTTTTGCAGTGTACAAAGCAGAAGATACACATCTTTATCTTTAATATAAGACACACATCTTTATCTTCTCTTCTCCATCTACACGACATCTCTAGGATCAGTCATCAAGAAGCATGGATTCTCCTACCATTGCTATGCTGATGATACCCAGCTATACCTCTCTTTTCACCCTGATGATCCCTCAGTTCCGGCTTGCATCTCAGCCTGCCTGTTGGACATTTCACACTGGATGAGAGATCATCATCTTCAGCTTAACCTCGCGAAAACAGAAATGCTTGAAGTTTCTGCCAACCCGACTCTACATCATAACTTTTCAATCTAGATGGATGGGGCAACCATTACTGCATCCAAAATGGTGAAAAGCCTTGGAGTAACGATTGATGACCAACTAAACTTCTCTGACCACATCTCTAGAACTGCTTGATCGTGCAGATTTGCACTCTATAACATCAGAAAGATCCGACCCTTCCTATCTGAACATGCAGCTCAACTCCTTGTTCAAGCTCTTGTTCTCTCCAGACTGGATTATTGCAACTCTCTACTAGCCGGGCTTCCAGCTAACTCTATCAAACCTCTTCAGCTGCTCCAGAACGCAGCAGCACGAGTGGTCTTTAATGAACCTAAACGAGCACATGTCACTCCGCTGCTCATCCGTTTGCACTGGCTGCCAGTTGCTGCTCGCATCAAATTCAAAGCTCTGATGTTTGCTTACAAAGCGACTTCTGGCTTTGCTCCTTCTTATCTGCTCTCACTTCTGCAGATGTATGTGTCCTCCAGAAACTTGCGTTCTGTGAATGAACGTCGCCTCGTGGCTCCATCCCAAAGAGGGAAGAAATCACTTTCCCGAACTCTCACATTCAATCTGCCCAGTTGGTGGAATGAACTCCCTAACTGCATCAGAACGGCAGAGTCACTCGCTGTCTTCAAGAAACGACTAAAAACTCAAGTATTTAGTCTCCACTTCACTTCCTAATCTGCAAAAAAATAAAAAATAAAAAAAATAATAATAATAATTACCAATGTTTTGCTTCTTACACTTTACATACCTGAAACTCGTCTACAGCACTTATTCATTGTTGCTCTTAAAGTTGTGTAAATTGCTTCCTTATCCTCATTTGTAAGTCGCTTTGGATAAAAGCGTCTGCTAAATGACTAAATGTAAATGTCAATATAGAGAAGACATTGATGGAATCGTTCTACAAGTCTTGCATTGCGTCTGTGTTAACGTCTGTAGTAACATTAATAGTTACTTTTAGTAGGGAAAACCCCCGACAGAGGAAAGACACTTTATTGTTTCTGTTTGAATCTTCGTTTTGGAATAGTGACCTCTTTTTATATCCAGAGTTTTTTAATGTCCTCCTCAGGTTCCTGGTATACATTACAAAAATATCAGTCAAATAACCGGTTCCGTACTTCAGAATTTATCTGTCCTTTATTTAATTTGATTTATTAATATTTTTACGTGTTTATGAAATCTACTGTATATTTCAGCTGTTTTCCAGATTCTCAATGCATCCTAAACATCCACGAGACATTTTAATAAACTCAGACGTACCGACAGTCTCACAGTGTTTGTGTGCGTAAATGAGAGCTACTGTTGAACACAGAGACAGATGAGGATGATCCTTCAGCAGGATGAGCTCTTGTAGAGCCTCCTGTGAGTGACCTGCAACACAGCAGCATTTTGAACATCAGTGGATATACGAGTCAAAGATTAACAAGAGCTTTCAGGAATTAATACTTGACTAAAGACCTGAAGCAGTCTTGTTTTGTGAGATCTGCGTTGTTTGTATGATTTTGAATCCAAGTCTCATCTTCTTACCTCACTACAATACTTGGTCTCTTTTATTAATTTACATTTAAAATACATAGTTTTATCATCATCTTTATCTCCTCTTTTAGCTTCACAGTGGTCAACTTTTTTTGCGTTCGTTTGTGCTATACAAGTAAATAAATTCAATAAAATTGTAATAGAGCTTGTTTCTTTTTTTTTTTTCATTATGTAAACGTGACCCTGGAGGACAAAACCAATATTATGTTGCACAGGCATATTTTTGCAAAAACACATTGCATTGGTCAAAAGTATAGATTTTTCTTTTATATCATAAATCATTGAAATAATAAATAAAGATCTTGTTCCTTGAAGATTTTTTAACAATCTTCTTACTGTAAATATATAAAAATATTTTTTTGATTAGTAATGCACATTAATTTAGACAAATTTAAAGATAGTTTTTCTCAATATAATAATAATAATAATAATAATATTGCAGATTCCAAACATAGTTGTAGAGTAATACACTGCAAAAAGTTTTTTTTTTAACTTAAAACTTCTTATTTTTACTCTTATTAAATAATCTTATTAAATTTTAATCTTATTAAATATTTTTTTTGCACTGCGTAGTCATATTTCTATACATCTACTTATATCCAATATTTCCCTATCATAACAAATCATACGTCAATTGAAAGCTTATTTATTCAGCTTGTTGTGTAATGGGCGTCACAGCAAGAAGGTCGCTGGTTTGATCCTCGGCTCAGTTGGCATTTCTGTGTGGAGTTTGCATGTTCTCGCTGCGTTCGCGTGGGTTTCCCCCACAGTCCAAAGACATGCGGTACAGGTGAATTGGGTAGGCTAAATTGTGCGTGTGTGTGTGTAATGTTTCCCAGAGATGGGTTGCGGCTAGAAGGGCATCTGCTGCGTAAAAACTTGCTGGATAAGTTGGTGGTTCATTCCGCTGTGGCGACCCCAGATTAATAAAGGGACTAAGCCGACAAGAAAATGAATGGATGAATATCGTGTAATGTATAAATCTCAATTTTAAATGACAAACTTTATGGTCCAGGGTCACACATATTATTTTACAGTCATAATAATCATGAATAATGTCCTAATATAAATATAACACACACTTTAGCTTACCTTCCATCAGAGTTGCAAAAGCTTTGAAGAAACGGAGCACAGGATCATTATTGTACACTTTTAAACTCCTCGCAGCTGTATTGATGGCATGTCTGTAGTATCTCTCCCTCATATAATATATAATCAACGGCTGTGAAGAACAAACATGACATATTATCACTTTAAGCGCACAATGGGAATAAAATACGAGTCAAAACAAATTCAGAACTTACCAAACAAGTTTTATCCTCCTCTGACATATGTAAGCCCGACAAAATAAGCGGTTTTAAGGCATTTATCGCGTCAGAAAATCAGCAGTGATTTACAACAACGGAAAACTGCGGTTGCTACTCAACATTAGACACCTGTACAGGAATACTAATCAATCTTATGCACGCTTCGTGTGTTATGAACTCCTAGCGATCTTTTAATTCTACCATCGACTGCTTATGTCTGTTTAAATAAACGAAAACACGCATATACGAATCACTTCAATGTTTTATTAGTGTTAATTTGCACCACACACTATCATATCTCGTTTTTCTCCTTTTTGATGAAACGGTAAGTGTAAAAAGTAACATTAAAAACACTCAAATAGCTAAACAAACCGACCGAACGATTCCTACTATGGCGAAGGATTCGTGACGTCCAGCGTGATTGGCTAAAACAGCAGACTTTGAATGAATATTAATGAGACGCTTTAAGAAAGTTGCTGAGTAGCATGCTCGCGCGTTGATTAATATTCATGAGTACCTTCGCCATAGTATTCGTGTGTATTCAGTTCAGTATGGGTCTCATTCAGAGCGTGTTTGCTACACAGGGCGGATATCATGTACATGGGGTGAGTGTCACATTTAATGCGCACAAACACAGCGTTTTAATCGTTGCTGGATTTAATTAGACGTCTGGGATGATGAAGAGGTCGTTAATAGTGTTTGATATCTGAGGTAAAGGTTTGTCGGGTGTAAGTTACAGAAATTCTAGGGATGTGCGAGAGATTCCGGGATTTTGTTTTTATTTCAATTTTATTTTATTTTATTGCACTTTAAAACAACAAAATTGACCAAACTGCTAACAATAAAGGGTTAAACAAAGCATAGCACATACTTTAAAATACAAATAAATTAAATTAAATACAATTTAATTTATAGTCTTTCTTCTACTGAAATATATTGTCATAAATATTGTATTATTTCATTCATTTATTTTCCTTCGACTTACTCGCTTTATTCATCAGGGGTCGACAGCGGAATGAAGCACTAACTATTCCAGCATATGTTTTACACAGTGGATGCCCTTCCAGCTGCAACCCAGTACTGGGAAACACCCCCCCCCCCCACACACACACACACACACACACACACACACACACTCATACACTACAGCCAATTTTAGTAGTTCATCAATTATTTAGTTATTTAATTTTGAAACAATCTGAATGAATGAAATGTATTAATTAAAAAAGATAATTAAATTAATTAAAAAAATTATAGTTAAAAATTCTTATTTCATTTAATATTTTTATGTAATTTCTTAGAATATTTTTTAAAAATCTTTTGATTAGAGTGAATTGACTTAAAAGTTTTAAAACAAAAAAATATATATGTAACTTGAATAGATAATCATTTTTATATGAACAAAAAAGGTTTGTTAATAGGTTTACATAACAAAATTCAGGCCCAATAATGTGTGGGATATTGGAAAAAGGTGTTACCCAAGTGTTTTTTAAAAAGTATAAAGCAAAATAAAATTTACAAAATCAATATTGATTGCTCAAAAATTAAATGAGTTACAATCAAGTCTCATAAAAAAAAAAAGCTGAGGGAAGGTTGAAATTATTGCAAAGTTTTGTTCCTTTACTAAAAAAATCTGCTTAGTAAATGCATTTATTTGGTTTTTTCATATCTAAACAGACCCAAATGCATTATGATCCATTAATCATCCTTGTGGTTGTTCTAAATCGGTTTCAGATAATAGCATAGATGTGAATATGACTGGGGCAATGGTTAGCACTGTGGCCTCACAGCAAGACGGTTGCTGGTTCGAATCCGAGCCGAGTTCTGGTTCTGTGTGGAGTTTGCATGTTCTCCCCGCACTCCGGTTTCCCCCACAGTCCAAACACATGAGCTACAGGGGAATAGAGTAACTAAATTGGCTGTAGTGTATGAGTGTGTGTGTTTTCCAGTACTGGCTCGCAGCTGGAAGTGTATCTACTGTGTAAAGCATATGCTGGAATAGTTGGCGGTTCATTCCGCTGTGGTGACCCCTGATGAATAAAGGGACTAAGCCGAAGGAAAATGAATGGATGAATGTGACTGCTGAATTTGCTTGTTTATTGTTGGTGAAAATAATCTATAATTTAATTCCCAGGTTCAGGAGAATTCTCCAGCAGAGAGAGCCGGTCTGGAGCCCTTCTTTGACTTCATTCTGTCAATTGGACACACCAGACTGGTGAGAAATAAACTCCTTAATCTTTAACCTAGTGAAGCCTTTAAATGTCACTTGAAGCTGAATACCAGTGTCTTAAAAATATCTAGTCTGATATTATGTGCTGTCATCATGATTCAGACCTTACCTGTACATACAGGTATACTAATATAACATGTTTTTATTAATATAGTGTGTGCTTGTGCTCAGAATAAAGAGAGCAGCACGCTGAAGGAGCTCCTGAAGGCTAATGTGGAGAAGCCGGTGAAGCTGCAGGTTTACAGCAGTAAAGTGATGAGGGTTCGAGAGCTGGAGCTGGTTCCCAGTAACCTGTGGGGCGGTCAGGGGCTCCTGGGGGCCAGTGTTCGCTTCTGCAGCTTCACCGGGGCCGATCAATACGTCTGGCACGTGCTGGTGAGTAAATACTAAATACTATAATATATTATTAATATACTAATACAGTCAGAATTATTAGCCCTAATGTACATTTTGTCCCCAACTACTGTTTAACAGAGAGAAGAACACTTTTCTAATCATAATAGTTTTAATGACTCATTTTAAAAGACAGTAGTGTTCAGCTTAAATTGACATTTAAAGGCTTAACTTAATTAGGCAAGTCATTGTATAACAGTGGTTTATTCTGTAGACAATCCAAAACAAATATTGCTGAAGGGGGCTAATAATATTGACCTTAAAATGCTTTAAAACCATTAAAAACAGCTTTTTTCTAGCTTTTATTCTATATATATATATATATATATATATATATATATATACACACATACACACATATATATATATATATATATATATATATATATATATATATATATATATATACACACACACACACATACACACACACACATATATATACACACACACACAAACACACATATATATATATATATATATATATATATATATATATATATATATATATATATATATATATATATATATATATATATATATATATATATATATATATATATATATATATATATATATACACACACACACACACACACGTTTGTGTATGTAGTGTATGTGTTTATGTATTGTTTTCTGAATGTGCTTTACCTGACTCTTCTTTCAGGATGTGGAAGTGAATTCTCCGGCTGAACTGGCGGGACTGAAGCCTTATTCGGACTATATCATTGGTGCCGATCAGGTTCTACAGGAAGTAAGATCTGATTATTACATATTCAAAGCTGATTTGGTACAACATCAGACACCAGAGTGTGGGTCATCAATTCAATTCATTTTATATTTATATTTTTCGTACAAAATGAAACTGAAGACTTCATACAGTAAATGAAAAGGTGTGCTTTAAGGCTATTGCTGTGCGCATATATATATATATATATATATATATATATATATATATAGTTGAAGTCAGAATTATTAGCCCCCTTTGAATTTTTGTTTTTTAATATTTCACATATTATATTTAACAGAGCAAGGAAATGTTCACAGTATGTTTGATAATGTTTTTCCTTCTGGAGAAAGTCTTATTTGATTTATTTGGGCTAGAATAAAAGCAGTTCTTAATTTTTTAAACACCATTTTAAGGACAAAATTATTAGCCCCTTTAAGCTAACTTTTTTTTCCGATAATCTACAGAACAAACCATCATTATACAATAACTTGCCTAATTACCCTAACCTGCCTAGTTACCCTAATTACCCTAGTGAAGCCTTTAAATGTCACTTTAAGCTGTATAGAAGTGTCCTGAAGAATATCTAGTAAAATATTATTTACTGTCGTCATGGCAAAGATAAAACAATTCAGTTATTAGAGATGAGTTATTAACACTATTATGTTTAGAAATGTGTTGAAGAAATCTGCTCTCTGTTGAAAAGAAATTGGGGAAAAAAATAAACATGGGTTCTAATAATTTAGGGGGGCTAATAATTCTGACTTCAACTGTATATATATATATATATATGCATGCCAAAAGAGTGCTCCATATTCACAGCTGAAGCCCACGCACTACTTTTATCATTGGAGTTTATAGAAAATACACAACAAAAGAAAACATTATTTTTACAGACTCTAAGAGTGATCACCCCTTGATTGAAAATATTTTAACTAAAGTTCACCACCTACAAAACAAATTTTACCATATAATTTTTTGCTGGATACCAGGACATGTTGGACTTTCAGGGAATGAACGAGCGGATGCAGCTGCTAAAGCTGCTCTAAAACAAGCTGTGAACAAATGTCAAACTTCTCCATCAGAGATGAGACCTTTAATTAACAATTACATTTTAAACAAGTGGCAAGAGGAGTGGGATACTCTGGAAAACAATAAATTACACAAAATCCAGCCTGAAATGACACACAGAGGTAAAAGACATTTTAAGAAACGAGCTGATCAAGTCATTTTTACCAGATGTCGTATTGGACATACAAGATTAACACATAACTTTAACTCAAAGGTGAAGACCCTACCCAATGTTTGCACTAAAACACCATGGACCGTAAAACACAACTGCTGGACTGCCCTGCTTTTAATGACTCCAGAAAGACTTTTTATGATGAAAACTCTCTTAAAGACATTTTTAACAAAGTGACACCTGAAAAAGTATTAGAATTTTTAACATGTATTAACCAGAAAAATCTTAATTAAACTGTATATTCAATTGTTTATTTTTTCACTGTTGATGTTTGTTAATTACTGAAATGCTCTTGCCATGAAAAAAGCCTTAGTAATAATGAATGAATGAATGAATATATAAATATAAATATATATATATATATAGGAATGTCAGAATTTTTCACCCCCCTTTGATTTGTTTTTCTTTTTTAAATATTTGCCAAATGATGTTGAACAGATTCAGGAATTTTTCCACAGTATTTCCTATAATATTTTTTCTTCTGGAGAAAGTCTTATGCGTTTTATTTCAGCTAGAATAAAAGCAGGTTTTATTTTTTTTATAAACCATTTTAAGGTCAATATTATTAGCCCGCTTAAGCAATATTAATTTTGGATTGTCTACAGAACAAACCATTATGTTTAGAAATGTGTTGAAAAAAATCTCTCAGTTAAACAGAAATTGGGAAAAAATATACAGGAGGACTAATTATTCTGACTTGCCAAAGCTAAATTTGTAAATCACTTTGGGCAATAACTAATTATAAAATGTAATGTTTTACATTTTACAGATATTTTAAAAGCAAATAAGTCACACAAATGAAAGAAATCAGGTGAAGGCTCATGCACACCAGGATGATTGTTGTGCACAATTTATTGCCTACATTTAATGCCTCATGATTAGAGCCAGACAGAATTTGCGGGTGTTTTTTGCTATTTCTGTGGAGAATTTAGTTAAAAATCTGCGGATTATGCAGAATGATTTTAGGAGTATCATAACTAAAACCTTAATATATGAAATAAAAAATAACACCTTTTTAACTTTTATTTAATGTTTAAATTGCAAATCCAAATAGATGCACTTTATTTGGTAAACAAAGCAAGTTTCTCATATAATATCTCTACTAAAAGACAGAAAATATTACTTTACACATTGTAAATAGTAAATAATTTAACATATGAAACATGTTTAACTATGTTTAACATTAAATTAAACATATAAACATTCTCATATTAGTCAATAATATTACTGAAATTAATTTAAAAACTGAATAAATCTAAATGTACACACATTTACACAAGTAAATAAACAAAATCTGCTAAAAATCAGCAGAATTCTGCGTGCACAGACTCTGTGTGGGCTTACTCATGACTAATTTAGATTAAAAACTGCTCATTATAATAAATACTAAACTTCATTTTTGGGTGACTAGTCTCTTTTGACTGTATTTGTGCAGTCGGAGGACTTTTTCTCGCTGATCGAGGCGTGTGAAGGTAAATCGCTGAAGCTTCTGGTCTACAACACACACACTGACCGCTGTCGAGAAGTGCTCATCACTCCCAATGCAGCCTGGGGTGGAAACGGCAGGTACGACATCCGCAAACACACTGTTTCAATTCAAACATGCGCATTAAACTTATGCAAAAACCTGGAATATTGCAGAAAAGATTTGGGAATAAAGCGGCATTTCCAACAAACACAAACAGTGTTGCAAAAGAACATTGTAGATGTTTTACAATGTGCCGGAAACGCTGCAAAGTCCATTAATACAAAGTTCCTAAAACACAAGTACAGTTGAAAGCAGAGGTTATCATACTCTGTATTAAAAGGCACATAACCATTTTAAGAAAGGTCAGATGTTAATGTGACTAAATTGTTTTTATTTTAGGTAAGTTAGAGTGATCACATGTGTTTCTGTTCTGCTAATTAGCAGAATAATGAGAGAGAGATTTATTGAGAAATTGTTATAACTCTTGTTGAAAGTCAAGTTTACACACAGTAAGATTATTCTGCCTCTGGAAAAGCTCAGATGATGATGTCAGGGTTTTGGAAGTTTCTGATTGGCTAATTGGCAACATTTGAGTTAATGTGAGGCACAACTGTAGAATAGTATTTAGGGAAAAGCTCAAACACACTGCCTCCTTGTGTGACAACATGGGAGAATTAACAAGCCAGAATCAATAACAAAGCCAGATTACAATGTGCTCAATCACACTGGGAAAAAGACTCATGTTTGGAGACATGTGCTGTGCTCTGATGGAGCTAAGATTGACCTGTTTGACCATAATGAGCAGTGTTAAATTTTGAGGACAAAGGGGAAAGCGCACAAGCCTAGGAACATCATCCCAACTGTGCAGTATGGGGGCGGCAGCATCATGTTGTGGGGCTGTTTTGCTGCAGGAGGGACTGGTCCACTTCACAGCATAGATGGCATCATGAAGAAAGAACATTATGTAGAAATACTGGAGCAACATCTCAAGACATCAGCCAGGACATTACAACTGGGCCACAAATGAGTCTTCCAAACAGACCATGACCCTAAGCATACTGCCAAATTAGTGAAAATGTGCTTTAAGGACAACAGAGTGAATGTTTTGGAGTGGCCATCACAAAGCCCTGATGTCAATCCTATAGAAAATGTGTGGGCAGAGTTGAAAAAGCTTGTGTGAGCAAGACAGCCAACAAATCTGACTCAGTTACAGCAATTCTGTCAGGAGGAATGGGCCAAAATTCCTGCAAACTATTGTGAGAAGCTTGTGGAAGGAGACCCAAAACATTTGACCAAAGTTATACAGTTTAAAAGCAAAGCTAAAAATACCAAGGAAATGAGTGTAAATTTGACTATCTAGAAACTAATCAAAATTTCTCCAAAAAAATAGATAAATAAATAAAATCTCTCATTATTCTGGCATTTAGCAAGAAAAAATGTAATCCTTATGGCCCTAAAATAGTAAACGTTTAGTATGATTTACCATCAGACAGTTTTTCAAAAAAAATTTTTTTTGGAGTGTATGTAAACTTCTGCTTTCAACTGTTTATCTGATCATCATCTGTGAAAAACTCAATCATATCCTGCATACTGATGCATTTTTTCTGATCAGATAAAAAGTTTCTCCTACTCAGTTTTCTTTGTGTGCATTTTCTAGATGCATGCACATCTTGGGATTTCCATTGTTATGCAATATTCCAAAATGTGTAAATACATATATACAGTAGGTGGATGGAATCAGTGATCATTAAAATACACCCTAAAATAAAGTGTGAACAAAGAAATCTATTTTTTCCCTGTACCTACTCAACCAAACTTGAATCAAAAGATAACTTACAAACAAGATGTGTGATGGAACTGTGAAATTTACTATATATATATATATATATTTTTTTACTTTCATCCACTTGTGCATGTGTGTGTTTGTTCAGTCTTGGCTGTGACGTCGGGTTTGGATACCTGCATCGCATCCCCATGTGTCCCGTCACATCTGAACAACACCAAAACACACCTGAACACCAGGAAAACAAGCACCGCTCTGAGGTACAACAATCGCTAAAATCACAACATGGCTGAATCTTCAAATGTGGGTAAAAAAAAAAGTTCAGCTTTGTCAGAGCAGTGTGTTTTCAGCTGTTTCTAGTGAACTCGACTGATGCTGAGGAGAAAACAGACGCTCAAGGTGGATCTGCTCAGGACACTTCTGAAGATTCAGCTCTATGTGAAATATCTCCCGGTGGGTCAAACCATTATTACATAACGTTGAATAAATCAATAACTGATTTATTTTCTCTTTGCCATGATGACAGCACATCATATTTGACTAGATGTTGTTCAGGATACTAGTATTCAGCTTAAATTGTCATATTAAGCTTGCATGCAGATCAGCTTGTTGTTGGAGACCCTTAAAACCAAAATATGACCCTATTTATTTATAATAGGGGCTCTTTAAAGGCTTAACTAGGGTAATTTTGTGCAACACGATAATGGCATATTTAAAACTGGTTCAGTTTGAACTATAGTATCTGGATGCAGCCTTTATGATGCAAGCTGAGATTGCATCACTCAGCGATGCAATGTCAGACACAATGCACTCAAATGGAGCGAGTGATGTCACTTTGAGGGGTGTGGTTAGGTGAGCCTATTAAAAAGCATTGGATGCAGCTCAGATTGCATCTGCACCAGGTCTGCATCCAGACCCTTCTCAATTTGAACAGCGTTTTAGAAAAGAGACATTTTCATTAAAGGGGTGGTCCACTACGATATCGTATTTTAAACTTTAGCTGATGTGTAATGTAGCTGTGTGAACATAAACAACATCTCTGAATGTAAAATGTTCTAAGTTCAATGGAAAGGGAGGCCTTGGCTTTTACAGAGTTAGCTTGGCAAAGCCTACAATGAACAAATTTTGGGGACTACAAAAAATACTTCCGCCCCCTGCGAGATCACAAAAGTTTGTTAACTGTGCATACACACTGCGCAAGTAAGGGCCGTGGCCAGAGGCGCTGTAACATTATAGCAGAGATGAAGCTAAAAATGCGTCTAAACGCTGCTGTTTCTACAGAGCTTCGTCTGTTTCTGTATTTGGGCCCCCAAAGCACACGACACAAAGACAGAAGTGCTTACAGGTCAATATTAATTATGTTCCAGAGAATTATAAAACACAGCAAGCATGATTTGACAAAACAGCTCCAGAATCTCTCCCAGTTCAGTGCTGGATTCGGCTAAAATCTCCTCAAAGCAGAAGCTGTGAGCTACAACTCTTAATATTTGCTAAAATTGATCATGACATGTACAGTGTCTAGCGTTAACCGTATGCTGTAGCAACGATGTGAACAATGGGAAATGCTGCTTTGCGGGCAAATGATTTAGCTACAAATTCATATTTATCAGTCAAACTGCTGTAAACACACACACACACACTCCACCAGCACTGTCTCTTATGTGTGTGCGCACGGGACTGCACTGATTTCCTTCAGGCAGCTTTTCCATGTGTTTCACATCTCAGATAAGGAAGTCGCAAAAGATATGTGGATGATTCATATTACTTACACCTGCATATTCCGGATACTCGTGAAAGACGTCATGTAACGCATAGAGTTAAAAAAAAAATACAGGTGAGCTTACCTGACTCGTGATAGCAGCAGAATAATAAATCAAGGCTCACACAGGAGGCATCCCACATCTTGTGCTTTATTCTTCTGTCAAGATATATTACAGAAAATAACTTAATCTGAGCATCAGAGAACGTCCCGAGCACATGCGCTTGTTACAGAAAGTTCACACATTCACACACACATAGACGCACACACATACGCTGTTAAAGGAGACGCACCCCATTTTCACTCGTTAGTTACAGACACATGTCAGATTTTATTTTAGAGAGCAGGAGGTTAACTGCATGTTTACACAGCAGAAAAGTGCGTGCTTTTAAGGGCGTGGCATGGAGCCGATCCGCCAATAGCTGCACATTATGACGATGACCAATCGATGTCACTTAAGGGCGGGCCTTTCAGAGGAACTAGGAAATATGACAGTCGTTTTCAGTGTTGCCAGACGTACGATAATTTCCGTATTTGTACGATAATTTCGACCTCTGTACGATTAATAATGAGAAAAATCCTATAATGTACGATAATTTCTGAAAATTTAATGGCATTTAAAAGTAACTTCATTGTAATCTTCGGGCTTCTTTACTTATTGATCTAGTTGCATCTTTTCTTGTGCTGTCTGTGAGGAGTAGGTGGAGTTAGGCACGTTTTCTATCTCATCTTACGTTGCCTCTTCTCAGCCAATCAACGTGGAGAATGGCTCTCTCTCACGAGTTAACGCTCCTGCTGCGCGTGCCCGTGGTTAGGTCAGTAGTTTTCAGTTTGAGGTCGATCTTTTAAGCAATAATGTTAAAACAATTTGTGCTGTAAAGGAAGGTAAGAAGGATGGGAGTTTTCCCTTGATGTTCTCGTTTTTCCCCATTCAAATGCGTCTTTTTTTTTTTTACAAAGTTTGTCTCATCAAAACAAAGCATGCACACCTCAGAAAATAAATCCCTCAACATCTGGCAACATTCAATGACAGCAACTCAGAGGTGGAGTTTGAACCTTCCCACTAAGGTACCTAGTTTTTTTTTTATGTATTGTGGTAATTTGCATGTTGTGTCAAAACGCTATGTGTCTACATAATAGCTGTATACTCTCAGTTTGACTCGTGTACGATAATTTGCCTCCAAATACGATAATTTTGAGGTTTTGGTACGATACTTTGACATTTCCAATCAGGCAACACTGGTCGTTTTCATGTTAGCTGAGTAGCTGTGTATAATCAAAGTGAGATATATGAAAAAACTACGCGACTTCCTTCAAGTGAAACATGAGCACACATTGCTTTGCATCTTATAAACACAACCAAGCCTTGAGTTTACATTCTGGACCAGCCCTTTAACTAAAGATGCTGTCTCAGTGTGGATGAGAGGCCGAAATGGAGAGGAAAAATATGCATTGTTAAACTAAAATGTATTCGTGTGGACATGGCTCAAGTGAATGTTGCTTACTGATCAGTTCATTTTCAAAGTGTGCAAACACAAAGTAGCAGAAGCCCATCTCTGTATAAACATGTCCTGTGTTAATTGAAGTTGGACCGTGTTAATTGTGTTTCTGACACCATCCTATGCCAGTATTGAGTATTGTACTTTTAAATGATAACCAGAAAGGTCGACCAGCAGTTAACAGGTTAAGAATATCAAGTGTTTTCCAATGCAAATTAAATGCATTAAGCAAACCATTTTCTTTTTGTATGTATGCATGTATGTGTGTGTGTGTTTGCAGCGTTGGCTCTCTCTGAATGTTTAGATTCATCTACTTCCCTTCTAGACGCCTCTACTTCGTCTCTGAAAGCTGATGATGATGATGAGGAGGAGGAGTCTGCTATTAGTAAGCATCCGATTAGCTTTAAAGATTAAATATTCTGGCTCTTTTTACAAGATGTACAATGCGTCTCTGATGTGTCTGGAGTGTCTAGTGAAGTTTGACATGCAGATAATGTTTTCTCTCTGAAACTGACCCTTTTAGGCTTTGATGACAGTCGCTGTTCATTTGTGCTTCATCTAAAACTCCACATCTATAATCCTCTTAGTCTATGCCAAGTGTGCCGCAAGCCTACGTTTGAGTGAAGGTTTCGGCCGTTAGATCGCCCCCTGGGGGCTGGCTGCAGTACAAGTCATAAAGCCCGCCTCCTCCGTGTTAATGAAGGAGACTTGAGCCCAAATAAAAAAAAATATTACACTTGCAATAAAATGTCCCGAAAGATAGTTCTGGTGGATTAAGGCACTGGTTATTTTGCTGAAATAGGTGCAGATCTTCATTTTTGTAAACAGTTTGTTTTTAGCAGTAATTTAATGCTGGGCGTGTCATCGTGATTGACAGCTGTGATTGACAGTTTCTCAAAGCAGCGCGTCTGAGCTTCGGCAGGAGACTGAAGTAGACTGAAATGTTATTATTCGATTTCTGTGTTATTTTACCATGACAAAATGAGTTCAGCAGTAAACTATAGTTTCTGACATACATGATCCTGGGGGAACACTGTTTATTCGCTAAGTTCAGGGCTTTTTTCGGGCTTTATTAGTTTGCTGATACACGCCTAGCCACCCAGATAGCAAAACACAGTTCCGGCTAGATTCTCGCCTGCCGGAGACTTATCTCTTAGAGCTCAGACTGACTAACGTTACCTCTGCTGGACCTACTCCGGATGCCTGGACTCACTACCCAATTCCAGCCCGAGTCAATCGAGCTAGATGCGGCGGCCGAGCGAGCAGGCGCTGCCGCATGCGAGCCGGAATCAGCCCGCGACGCCGCGAGTAAGTTATGCGCTGCGGCCCGGAGCTGGCGCGATTGAATATATAAAACCCTCATATTTGTTAACGTTATTACATCCATTTGTGTTGATATGGCAGCAAACGCATGCTGAGAAGTTCGGGGGGCGTAGTTGATTTTACATAAAGCGTTTGGTTGGAAGCTCGACTCTGCTCATTTTCGCGGCTCCTCCTCTGGCTCCATCAGACAATCCTTCTGCGCATGTCTGGCTCCAATTTCAGCAGTCTTTTGCGACAGTTTGTGCCCGTCAAGCAGGCGTTTTGCCCTCAAGGCGTTCAATGGGAAAAAGGGCTGTCGCGTCGTCCATATTTTTTACAGTCATTGGTCTATGCTGACGTTATCTTCAGCAGCTCAAACACTCTAATGGCTAATGGACAGACGGCTGCTTCTCACTCAGGGCTGCTGTTTATGCTAATGAGATGGAGAGAAGGGCACTAGTGGGCGGGGCTTGCCCCCTATGATGACACGTACAAATGGAGAATGTCAATCAAAGTGTTTCTGCATCAAGTCTGATTAGAACAAACACAATTAATTAATGTTGACCATTAGAGGCTGGAGATACTCACACACTGCTGACACACAACTGTGCTTAAACCCCTTATAGAAGTGATTATTTTAAGCAGACTCCTCCGCTAACGCTGCATTACTTCCTCATCTGCAGGCAGTCCTAAGATCAGCTCATCAGTCCTGCTGGAGGATTCAGGCATCTGTGAGTCTCAAACATCTCCTGCAATCATAAATACAACACCAAAGCATGACCAGACTGTCAAATGTACACAGAAAACACTCGCATAATCATGTGCTGTGCCTCAGGTGTGTGTGTGTGTTCTCAGGGTTTCTTTCACAGAAATAGTTCAGCTGCTTGAAATGTTTCACCTGTGGAATAGTATAATATGTATAGATGAAGCTTTAAATGTACTGTATATATAAGTATATACTGCTGTTGCTGCATGTGGGATTACTCTGGGATTATAGCACCACATTGTGTGTACAAGTGTGTATTTCTGCTTTACAGAATATTGCCTTCATCTAATTGTGAATATATGACTATATAGACAATAAAACCATATTCCACCCTTAAAAAACATAGTCTCCTATCGCACCACATCCCAAAGCTGCTCTATTGGATTGAGCTCTGGTGACTGTGGAGGCCATTTGAGTACAGTGAACTCATCGTCATGCTCAGGAAACCAATCTGAGATGATTGAGCTTCATGACATGTTGCGTTATCCTGCTGGAAGTAGCCATCAGAAGATGGAGACATTGTGCTCATAAAGGAATGGACATGGCCAGAACAATACTCAGGTATAATATATGAATATATTGAACATAGTTCTGATACATTAAAGATCTCTTAGTATTTAAAATTAGGCAGCTTCTGTGATGTAATAGGGTGGATAAACCCTGCCTTCACAGGAGAGCGACGCCCACTTCTGCTGATGCCTGTTAATATGCAAAAACGTCAGCCAATCAGAGCAGTGGGCGTTTACTTCTGCATATTTAATCAGCCACGCCCATCCAAACATTCAAAAATACACATTCATTCATTTTCCTTCGTCTAGGTCCCTTTATTTAACAGGGGTCGCCACAGCGGAATGAACCACCAACTATTCCACCATGTTCTACACAGCGGATGCACTTCCAGCTGCAACCCTGCAATCAATTCCCCTATAGCGCATGTGTTTGGACTGTGGGGGAAACCGGAGCACCCGGAGAAAACCCACGCGAACACAGGGAGAACATGCAAACTCCACACAGAAACGCCAACTGACCCAGCCGAGACTCAAACCAGTGTCACCGTGTTGCCCAGAAAATTATGACCTAATAACACTATAATTGGACCTCAGAGAACAGTCCAAAATATAAAGTTAGCTCTTACTTAACCTGACATGACCTTCTCTTAAGAAAAAAGGTGTGCATTTAAACTGGTTCGTTATTGGTTAATTTATTAAGCTGTTATTTACCCAAAATAGACTGCATATAATTACAATCAGCACAGGAAGCATAAATACAGGGGAGTGTGGACACGGGCGTCTGAAAAACTCTGAGCTTTTACTTTCTTCAGTTTCCTTGATGGTTTCAATGTTACTGGATTTATTATTCCTTTATTTGGAGAAGACCAAATATATACATGAATACATGTCACCAAACACTGTGCAAATCTGGGGAGGATCGACAGAAACCCTTTAATAGCTCTCTAATAATTCATTTTGTTTATAAAATTAATTATTCATTGATTTTTAGTGTATTTTCCTGTTCATGTATGGAAAGATGACACTCAGCAGCAATCCATCTGGATGAAGGAAGAATTTCAATTTAAGAAAATAGTGCCGTCAAACGATTCATCATGATCTATCACATCCAAAATAAAAGTTCCTATTTACATAATATATATGTGTGTGTGTGTATGTTTTAAATATTTAATTATATATAGTATATATTCAATTATATACGGTGTAAAATCGCTGTCTTTGAATCTACAATATCATAACATGTCATTTATTTCTCTTATTTCAAAGCTGAATGTTTAGTTTTCAGTCACATGATCCTTCAATATAAATATGCATTATTATTTTTATTATTATCATCATAATCATCTGTGAACAGTAGTCATTTATTGAAATATTTAATTATAATATTAAATATTCAATTCTATACTGTTTAAAATCGCTGTTTTCTCTTTAAATATATTATAAAATGTAACTTATTTGTTATTACACAGTGGAATTTTCTGTTTCCAGTCACATGATCCCTTTGAAATAATTATATTATGCAAATTACTGCAAAATAAAAATTATCATCATCATTTCTGAACAGTTCAGTAATGTTTATTGGGATTATTTAATGAATTATGCTTTAAATATTTCATTATAATATATTAAATATTCAGTCATATAGTGTTTGAAATCGCCCTCTTTTAATATACTGTATTATAAATTGTAATTTATTTCTCGTTTCAAAGCTAATTTTTTAGTTTCCAGTAACGTGATCCTTCAGAAATCATGACATTAAGCTGATTTGCTGCTAAATAAATATGCATTATTATTATTATCATCATCATCTATGAACAGTAGTTTATTTAAATATGTAAATATATATATATATATATATAAATATTCTATTATATACTGTTTAAAAAAGCTGTTTTTTTCTTTAAAAATATTATAAAATGTTGTTTATTTATTATTTTACAGCTGAATTGTTAATTTCCAGTCACTTGATCCCTCAGAAATCACTTAATTATGCTGATTTGCAGCAAAATAAACATTATTATTACCATCACCATCATCATCATCGATGAACAGTTGAGTAATATTTTTTTAGGATTATTAAATGAAATATGCTTTATTTAATTATAAAATATTCAATATTCAAGTATATATGGTTTTAAATAGCTGACTGTTTTTTTAAATATCTTATAAAATGTACTGTAAAAGCTGAATTTTTAGTTTATAGTCACATGATCCTTCAGAAATCATTCTATTTTGCTGATTCTTAGCAAAATAAATATGCATTATTATTATTATTATTATTACTACCATCATCATTATTTATGAACAGCTGAGCCATTTTTTCAGGATTCTTCAATGAATTATACTTTAAATATTTAATTACAATATATGAAACATTCAAGTATGTTTTGAATATGCAGTATTATCATATGTCATTTATTTCTCTTATACATAAAAAGATCAGAATAGATCAAAAATAATCTCTAAATAATTTATAACCTACAATAACACTAATATTAATAGTTTCTTAATCAGCACATGTTCATATTAGAGTGATTTCTGATGGATCACATGAGGAGAATTAATGATAAAAATTCAGCACTGAAATTACAGGAACCAACTCCATTTTATAATATATCCAAATAGAAATGTTTATCTTAAATAGTAAAAATGTGTCTAAATTGTACACTTTGCTGTACTTTGGATCAAATAAATGCATAAACATTAAATAATATAACATTAAAAGTCATTTTGTATTTTGTGTGTACCTAATATCCGTGTATACCTAATAAATATTCATATTACATAAGTATACATGCACTATATGAGATGAGGTCAAAATGACTAGTGTTAAACAACTACTATTCAGCTTAAAGTGCAATTTAAAGGCTTAAGTAGGCAAGTAATTATAGAAGAGTGGGTTTGTTCTGTAGACAATTGAGAATAAAAACATGAAGGGGGCTCATATCAATAACCTTAAAACTGCTTTAAAGACAATTTAAAACTGCTTTTATTCCGACCAAAGTAAAATCAATATGACTTTCCAGAAGAAAAAATATTATAGAAATTACTGTGAAAATTTTTCTTGCTCTAATTAAACATCCCTTGAGAAATATTTGATGTTGAATAAAAATGTTCATAGAAGGGCAAATAATTATGACTTTAATTATGTGTGTGTTTTTATGTATATATATATATATATGTGTGTGTGTAATATATATATATATATATATATATATATATATATATATATATATATATATTACGTAAATAAATAAACCTTTTATTTAGACTGTGATTAATCATTTGACCGCACTACTTTAAATCAAACTCACCTTCATATTTTCATCCATGCTTATTTTTTCTTTAAATGACTTATTCCTACTTTGTGACGTTACGAGTTACATGTCCTCATATTTGACATGAATAAGCACCTTTTTAAAGACACCGTACGTTTTCTTAAAAACAGAAAAGGTAAATAAAAACCTCCTATGCTCCAACTGGACTACAAAATAATTACAGTATATGTACAGAATGGATGCACTGATGACCACAGCATGTCAGTGAGAGAGATGCATCATGGGAAACGGAGTTCTTCAGTGCTCCTTCAAGACTCACGGTTGGTTTTTTAAAGCAGTTCCGCAGATCTGAAGACGTCATTGGCAACAAACACATCACTGGAATGTGAAATGAGAGAAAATAATAAAGGAGAAACTGAAACTGAGAGTGTTTCTGCGTTTGTCCAGCGTTTCTCCTCACATCTCCAGACTGAAGCGCGAGTGCAGGTGAGTGTGCTTTTTAATGGAAGTGTGTTTGCATGAGAGTTTCACGTTGATTTCTGCCGGTAGTGAAGCGTCAGGTCGCCGCCGCTCTTCCAGATGAAGTGCTTCACTGTTCGCAGGTCCATGTTTGGGTCCAAAACCTTCCGGAAACAACAAAAACACACGCAATTAGTGGTGTAACACATCACAAACCTCACGGTTCATAACACATTACGTTTTTTTAGTCATGGAGCGAACTATTTTTTAGATCAGCCAAAGGAGGAGACAAATGTAACTTGCTTTCCATTCAGTACAGAAACAGCACTGCAAGACACTTTTGGTTTGAACAAACTGAACCTAGAAGCTGTCATTTAATTAAAAATTAAATGAAGGAAGAATCAGCTGAATAAACAAACTGCTAAGTATTCTGTGAATAATTCACTGTTCCCCTACTGCTATTGCTGATAACGCTAAACGTAAAAATCTAACATTATCATTTGTACAACCCATATATATTTTTAATCTCATCTTCAATAAATTATTCATTCATATATATTCATGTTTCGTTGTTAGATGATCATTTTTGAAGAATTATTTAGTGGCAAAATAGGGTCCAACACGGTACTAGTAAGGTGTACCTAATAAAGTGGCCGGCGAGTGTATAATATAATATAATATAATATATAATATAATATAGTATAATATAATAAAATATAGTATAATATAATATAAAAGAATATAATATAATAAAATATACAATATAATATAATAATATAATATAAAAGAATATATAATACAATATAATATAATAAAATAAAATATAATATAATACAATACAATATAATAAAATATAATATATAAAATAATAAAATATAATAAAATGTAATAAAATATAATATAGTATAATATAATAAAATATAGTATAATATAATATAATACAATATAATAAATATAATATAATATAATGTAATAAAATATAATAAAATAGAATAGAATAATAAATATAATATAATATAATGTAATAAAATATAATATAATAAAATATAGTATAATATAATATAATATAAATAAAATATAGTATAATATAATAAAATATAGTATAATATAATATAATACAATATAATAAATATAATATAATATAATGTAATAAAATATAATATAATAAAATAGAATATAATAAAATAGAATAGAATAATAAATATAATATAATATAATGTAATAAAATATAATATAATAAAATAGAATATAATAAAATAGAATAGAATAATAAATATAATATAATATAATGTAATAAAATATAATATAATAAAATAGAATATAATAAAATAGAATAGAATAGAATAATAAATATAATATAATATAATGTAATACAATATAATAAAATATAATAAATATAATATAATGTAATGCAATATAATATAATAAAATAAAATATAAATATAAAATAATAAAATAAAAAATATAATACAATACAATACAATATAATACAATACAATATAATATAATATAATATAATATAATATAATATAATATAATATAATATAATATAATATAAAATAAGTGCCGCAGCACCTGATCCTGGCAGAGCAGCTCGATCTTCTCCTCGGCCTGCACCGCCATCTCCTCGTCCTCCTTCTGCTCGCTGCTGGGCTTTTCTGCTGCTGATCCTCCAGTCTGAGACTCGCTGTCCAGATTAATGATCTTCTCATACACGTGCTCCATCACCTTCCTCACCTGCAGCATATCACTCGCTGACAGACGGTCCCTGACACACACACAGACAGAGACAGAGACGCACGCAAACAAACAAAGACATTACATGTTAACATTATAGAAAGAGTTTAATAATTGTTATTAGTTATTAATAATAATAATAGTAGTAAGAAGAAGAGCATAATATATTCTGAAACAAATGTCAATTATATAAAGGACAAATCATAATTAGTAAATCAAAAATACATTAATAATGTTCTACTCCATTATATTTATACTAACAATAAAATCTCGCACACATAAAAGGTTTGATTCTAATGTTTGTTATACAATTTAATCATATAAATATATATTGTTTATAATAAAAGATTGCTACTCAGTAGTTATTATTAGAAATGTTTTCATACTTCTTCAGTGTCTTCGCTCCGGAGGATGAATGTGGCTGGAGGTAGAACGGGATTTTGTTGAATTTGGGCATGTTTTTCTGTGGGAAGGAGAGAGAAATTAATAAATGTGACACGAGTGAAGTATCAGGTATAAAACAGACACACAAACACGCTAAAACAGTCACACAAACACAAAACAGACACACACACACACACACACACACACACACTCTTACGTCTACAGTGATGTCGATGACCCACTGCGGCACCGTCTCATTCAGCAGCATAGACTCTGTTTCTCCACCAGAGTCTCGACACAACAATCTGGAACACACACACAATTACTAAACTCCAGCAGATACAGAGCAAAGAAAACAAACACATAAATAAAAAAAAAACACACACTCCATTACAGAACTCCAACAGATACCGAGCAAAGAAAACACACACTCCATTTCTGAACTCCAGCAGATACAGACCACAGTAAGCACACAGTCATGCTCAGACACGAACACGCATGCATAAAACACACATCCAGACAGACAGACACTCACACGCACGCAAGCACACAAAACACACACATCATACTCACAGTTACACGCTCACACAGACACACTTGCTCGCATACACACACACACACCTGAATAATGTCCTTCCTCCTGCTTCACCAAATATCACCGGAGTGTGTGGAGGAACCTGGAAATATCCGTTTCCCTTCTGTATTCGACTCTCATGTTCACCGTTCACTGAGAACACACAACACATTATTAAATTAACAAAATAAAGGTCCATTTACAGATGTACACATGCAATGAAACACCTTAATTACACATAATACATACACAGTTTATGTATTTATTATGCATGCAAAAGATTGGTTTATTTAATAATAATAACAACAACAACAACAACAGTACTTATAAACATTGTTAAAATAGTAACATTTATTGCAATATACTATAATACATTATAGTTATATTATAACTATTAATCATGTTGTTATCCTAATATTATATTTCACATTTTTATCATCACTTTTAATTTTTTTTACAATAATAATCGCAATAATTGCTAATAATAATAAAGATTATTAATATGAAGATTATTATTAGTAATAGTATTATATTAGTTAATAGTAATAAAAATAAACAACAACTGATCTTGATAATAATAAATATAATAATAATAATAATAATGACCATTATTATTATGGAGATTATTAGCAGTATTATAATAGTTAATAGTAATAATAATAATAAACAACAACAACAGATAATAATAATAATTAACAACAGCAACAACAACAGATTATTAATAATAATAATAATAATAATAAGAACTGTTTGTAATAATAATAATAATAGTAATTAACAACAACAACAACAATTTATTAACATTATCATGAATAATAATAAAAATATTTAACAACAGCAACAACAATTGATTATTAGTAATAATAATAATAATAATAATAATAAAGATTATTATTAGTAGTAGTAGTATTATAATTGTTAATAGTAATAACAATAACAACAACAACTGATTATAATAATAATTAACAACAACAATTTATTAATAATATCATGAATAATAATCAACAACAGCAACAACAATTGATTAATAATAATAATTAACAACGTTTAAATATTATCATTAATAATAACAAAACAATTGATTGATGATAATAATAATAATAATAATAATAATAATAGCAATTAATAAAACCAATTAGAGATTTTTAAAAACATAATAAATGTGTAAATTATATGTACACATTTATAATAATAACAACAATTATAAATGAATAAATAAATAAACAAATTTTAAAAATTAACTATTTTGAATATTCTGCTGAGTGTTTTTGTCGTTTACCGCTGCTGTGGTTGAGTTCGGTCTCCTCATCCATAGGGTTTATGTGTGTGCGTGGCCAAAACTCCAGCAGAGCCTGAAGCAGCAGCCCACCGAGATTCACTACACACAGACACACAAACATTAATCCTGATACATCATCTATGATCATCATATTCAGACTGTGCTCACGTTTGGGGTCGGATCCGTCAGGGCTGCTGAATCCAGCGTCTTTAGCAGAAACCCAGGCTGCAAAACAGTCGCTCTCGTCCAGCGTTATAGTCAACATCTGACGGACACAAGAGTCTTAACTTACTCAACACTGGACACATGATTAAACAGCATTATTACACGGCTCTCTGAAACACTTGATTCTGATTTGTCAATCACGATATTTTTATATATTGTCATTTAAAATATTTTGTAATATTTAATTATATTAATTTATAAACAAAACATATTTAATTAAATATATATATAATTGTATTTAATTAAATATGTTTTATATATATTTAATTAAATATGTTTAATTTAATTATAAAATAAATATATATAAACGTATATATATACATATATATATATATATATATATATATATATATATATATATATATATATATATATATATATATGTATTTTTTTTTTTTTTTTTTTTTATTATTATAATACCCCCCATCCCCTTATACTTATATCTACTTTATCCGTAACTCATCCTGTGTCGTACCCCAGTCTTCAGGTCCACTGAAAACCAGTTGGGCACATAAACCATCTTGAAGCGCTTCTTGATCTCCTCATCAAACTCCATCTTGCCCAGATCTTCAACTTTACAGGCCTGTGGAGCACAAATTAATACATTTGAATGAAAACAGCTCCTTCAGCAATAGTGCATCAAGTTAAATCAAGTATAAAGAAATGTTTACATCAGTGTAATGGTAGAACACATGCAATATATGAATGTAATAACTATTTTAATACATATGAGGTGTGTGTGTGTGTATATTCTAAATACAAACATGAGCTTGTTTTCCTATCTCAGTGAGGACATTACTTAGATAATTGTAGTAATTTTAATAGATAATTACATTGCTATAATATCAGTTTAATGATACTGTCTATAGACTAACCCTAAACCAATCATCACAAACAAGTGTATATCATTAAAAACTGTATTAGATAATAATAAAAACATGTTCTGTCTGATTTATATGAATTTTTAATGAGTGAGCCCTCACAAGTATAGCAAAACCAGTAAAGTAAACAACGGTACCTTCAGCACATCCCAGTACGCCACATTATTATTGGTGTCTTTGGTCAGAATGTGTCTCTTGTCATTCAGAATGTGGCACTGAATTATACTGGCGCCACCTAGAGGTCCAGACACATCAACACATGAAGATGATTATCATCATTATTAACAATTATTAAAATATAACCATTGTTAGATAAAATACTTCAAAAACGAAATGATATACAATAAAAATAAATAAATAAACAAATTATCAATATTAAAGTGGTTTTAAAGCATATTTTCTTTAAACTCTATTAGTCTCAGCTACTTAAATAAATTGTTGATTATAGAAATGAGGTGTGAAATTCACAAATAAGTGATTAAAACTATTATTTCGCACAAAAAAATCTCTGTTAACCAAAAAAAAAAAAATCATGTTTACAGGAGGGCTAATAAGTTTAACTGTTTGTGAATATCATGACTAAATGATTATATTTATGCGTGCGTGTGTGTGTGTGTGTTTATAAGGAATGAAGGGCAGTACCTTTGATGACCTGCTCAGGCTGTGTGCAGAGTGGCGTCAGCGGAGCACTGCAGTCATTATCGTAATCTCCAGACGCTCGGAAATTATGGATACCCTTCAGAGACTAAAACACACAAACATCATTTACAACAGGCTTGTTGTTGCATTGGTGAAATTCACCCATTAACACTTTTTGTTGATTTTTCTTTGTGTCGGTCCACATGTTTGCAGCGAACAGCAGGAAAGTGGGAAAATGATGTTTGCTGCCCACATCTCCGAACCACTTGAGGGAGGGTGAATACAGAGTAAATGTTCAGTTGTTGGGTAAACTATGAACACCAGCTGAACTCACCCATTTGTTCACTGTGGACTTGGTGGTGGAAACCCAGATGGCGTTGTGTGGATCTGCTGACCGGTCCAGCTCCATCTGAAAGAGGACAAAAACATGGTCACACCCCACCAGTTTCAGTTTACTCTCTAATACCTGCTCATTATACACAGCTGCTGAAGCCACTGGCATTTCTGCAGACCTGCAGAAGCTGATTTAAAATGTATGAGCTCCATGATGTAAAATAAAAATAAATACAATTAAAATGGTAATTTAGCATCATCGAGATTACATTACATTCATTCATTTTCTTTTCGACTTAGTCCTTTTATAAATCTAGGGTCGCCACAGCGGAATGAACCACCAACTTATCCAGCACGCTTTACGCAGCGGATGCCCTTCCAGCTGTAACCCATCTCTGTGAAACATCCACACACACTCATCTACTTTCATACACTACGGACAATTGAGGGTGCTTTCACACCTGTGAATCGATTCGTTGTTCCGAAACAGAAAAGTGCATTTTAAGATGTTAATTAAAGATTACAGGAGCAATCGATTTTATTTATCTTACTGTTATGCACAGATGAAATGTTCACCACAAAACTAGCAGAGTGAGCGAACGAAGCCAGCATGGTTAGATTTGATTACATGTTTACATTAAAAGCAGTCCAGTATAACTTATTCTGATCATACCTTTAGCACCGGTGCCTTCTCTTCACAGATGAGCACCCGTATGTCAGGATTGCGCAAGTCAGTGCAGTATATCTTGCGGTCGCGTCCGCCGGAGTAAACGTGTGTGAAGGCCTCGTTGACCTGCAGAGCCCACACACCTTCATCATGGACGCGATACGTGGCGATGCACCGCTGCTGACCCAAAGACCAGAGCCGGATCGTCCCGTCTGAACTGCCTGACAGACACTGAAACACACAGAGAGATGAACACACTAGATATTTTTCAGGATACTAGTATTCAGCTTAAAGTGACATTTAAAGCACAGCTAGGTTAATTAGGGTAAAGTTAGGGTAATTAGGCAAGTCTTTGTTTGTTCTGTAGACAATCCAACAAATATTGCTTAAGGGGGCTAATAAATTTGACCTTGAAATGGCTTTAAAACAATTAAAACATATTTTATTCTAGCCGAAATACACCAAATAAGACTATCCAGAAGAAAAAAAAGTAGAGGAAATACTGTGAAAAATTCCTGAATGTGCTCAACATCATTTGGGAAATATTTGAAAAAGAAAACAAAATTCACAGGAGGGATTGTTTTCTTTTAGTGTTACTTTTAGTTACTCTATTGTAAAGTGTGACCAATTTAAAGATGAACATGCAAAAACCTCAATAGGTGTTTATTTTATCATTGAAAAAAATGACTTCAGCTGAAAACACAGGTTTGGTCTCACCTGAGTGCCGTCTCTGTTGAGCAGCAGAGATTTGACGTTGTCTGTGTGTCCCTTCAGTTTCATGAGTTTGGCACAGGTTCGTGGATCCCACACTCTTAAAACCTGACCAAAAAGATTGAAGTACATTCACTGACTCATTCTAACAACACTGCAAGCACAAACGGACTACAAATAACAACACAAACATCATCTTTAAAATTTACTCTAGTAAAAACATGTAATAAAAATACACTAAGAGGCAAAAATCACGTTCATAAGGATTTAAACACTGTGTGAGAATATAGCCAGTCTCTAATGGTTCAACTTTTTATTTAGTTCAATGTTTATCTCTGCAGTGCTTATACAATGTAGACTGTGTTAAAGCAGCTTAACATAGAAGTTCTAGTAAACTGAAACAGTGTCAGTCCAGTTTTCAGAGTTTAAATCTATTAAATCATTATTGATATACAGTTGGACACTCATGTGGTCAAATTTTATGTGATTTAAATCATTTTAGTCTATTAAAAGTAACATTCAAGGACAGGATTTAAGCCTGGCTCACACTATGATAATATTAATTAATTCATTCATTCATTTTCTTGTCGGTTTAGTCCCTTTATTAATCCGGGGTGGCCACAGCAGAATGAACCGCCAACTTCCAGCAAGTTTTCATGCAGCGGATGCCCTTCCAGCTGCAACCCATCTCTGGGAAACATCCACACACACTCATTCAGACTCATACACTACAGACAATTTAGCCTACCCAATTCACCTGTACCGCATGTCTGTGGACTGTGGGGGAAACCAGAGCACCCGAAGGAAACCCACGCAAATGCAGGGAGAACATACAATAATAATAATAATAATAATAATAATAATAATAATAATAATAATAATATTCCCAGAGATGGGTTGCGGCTGGAAGGGCATCCGATGGGTAAAATGTGCAGGATAAGTTGGCGGTTCATTCCGCTGTGGCGACCCCAGATTAATAAAGGGACTAAGTCGAAAAGAAAATAAATGAATGAATGAATGAATAATACTAATATTAATAATAAAACATTAACAATTTTTATTTAATTATTATATTATTTATTTATTTATTTTTACATACTGTATGTGTGTATGTTTTATTTTAGGACGTTGTCCAGTGTTGTCAATCTTTGAAAAACAAAATAAAACTATATTGATCGAATAAACCAGGGATGCATCAGCAAAACCAAAATGACAACCACAATTCAGTCAAATCTTAATTTCTGCTGTGCATCTTCTACTGGAAGCTGCTGTCATATCATGGACATTAAAAGCATTGTGATGCCTCAAACCTTTTCAGTGGATCCCGAAACTATAACCGTCCCCATCTGATTCATGGCCAAACTGTAGATAGAGTCCTTGTTTCCGCTGAGAGAAGATGCTGTAAAACACCAATAAAACACTGCATTTATCATCCACATAAAATAAAGTCCAGCACTTACAGACTCTTTAATATCAAATCTGGGTCTGCTGATAAAAGGAGACAACAAACGCTTAATTAACATTGAAGAATGGAAGATTTACATTTTCATCAATGCATTTGGTAAACGACTTCATGCAAATCAATTTGGTTTGTTTGACTACAGAGATAGACTAATGATCATTCATAGAATACACAATAAATTGAGCTGGAACAAATATGAACAAACTAGAGATGCACTGAAAGGAAAACTTCGAATGCACTTGGCTGTAAAGCAAAAATGATTTATTAAATAATATAATCTTGTAATACTTTACATTTACCTCAATAACTTGGATATTACTGATTTAAAAAAACACAGGCCAATAAAACACCACATTTGTAACCCTAGATCAGAAAGCCGATAGCCAAAAATGGATTAAAACTTTAGATTTTTATTCCTAATTGGTGCTAAAATTATGCCAAATTCTTTTTTAAAAATCATCCAAATATTATGCAAGGAAGATCATGTTATATGAAGACATACTGCAAATGTTCTACTGTAATTATGCCATTTTACACTTAGCTACATTGATTTACTAAACATTGCATTAGGATCTTCCAAAGATTCAGATTTTCATTAGTCTAAAAATTCTAACCTTCAAATTACATGTTAAAATGGGTTTATCTGTGGCTGAACATTTGGTGCAACCCTTGAACAAAACTAACCATTGGGCTCTTTTTTAAAGTTTTTTTTTCTTCTTTTATTTAGATTTTTATTGCATTAATTTCAACATTTACTTACAGATGTATTGTATTGTATTTTTTATTTAATGCCATGTCAGCAACCAAAGCTATTTTAATGGCAGGAATCTTTCAGCAATAAATATACAATTTAAAAATCAACAAACAAAATAAAACATGAATTAAATAAGACTTTTTGTGTTAATACATGAAAATCTTTTCTGGTTTCACTTTGTCAAAAATGTCCTTAAAAGAGTTCATTTCATAAAAAGGCCTTCTGGAATCAGTAAAAGCAGGACAGTCCAGTAAAATGTGTTTTATAGTAAGAGGAGTTTTGCAGCACAAACACTGAGTAAGGTTTTCACCTTAAAGCAAAAAACCATGTGTTATTCTCGTATGCCCAATACGACATCTGGTAAAAACTACTTGATCAAATCGATTCTTAAAATGTCTTAAAATTCTGTGTGAGATTTCAGGTTGGATTTCATGTAATTTATTGTTTTCTAATGCATCCCATTCCTTTTGCCACTTGTTTAAAATGTAAGCGTTGATAAAAGATTTCATCTCTGACGGAGGAGTTTGGCATTTGTTCACTACTTGCTTCAAAGCATCTTTAGTAGCTGCATCAGCTCGCTCATTGCCTGAAAGTCCGACATGTCCTGGAACCCAGCAAAAAATGATGTGATAAAACTGATTTTGTTGTTGGTCACTTTTAGTTAAAATATTATCAATCAAAGGATGATCATTCGTTGAAGATTCCATAACTTGGAGGCATGATTTAGAGTCTGTAAAAATGATGGATTTCTTTTGCTGGGCATTTTCTATATACTCCAATGCTAAAAGTAAAGTGCAGGCTTCAGCTGTGAATATGGAGCATTCTTTAGGCCAGGGGTCAGCAATCCGCGGCTCTTTAACATTGCCCTTGTGGCTCCCTGGAGCTTTTTAAAAAATGTTTGAAAATGGAAAAAGATGGGGGAGGTTAATATATTTTTTGTTTTAATATGATTTCTATAGGAGGACAAACAT
This sequence comes from Danio rerio, assembly GCF_052040795.2. Lineage (NCBI taxonomy): Eukaryota > Metazoa > Chordata > Actinopteri > Cypriniformes > Danionidae > Danio > Danio rerio. The sequence goes on from NC_141044.1 coordinate 43,807,065, forward strand.
TTTAGCGTTTTCAAATGCTGTAAAAGTGTGTAGAATTAATATTTAATTTCAACATTTCTGTCAGCGAAGATTTGCGTCATAGCCTGCGACACACGTTTCTATCAGCAGGGCGGGATGCCAGGCAGGTGGCTGTTGTAAACAAACCGGGAGATAATAAAGCATGGAAAACCGTACACAGATGTTGACTACATGAAGGAGTCATTCATCAAAATATTAGAACACCTATTTGCAGACTTCAAAAACAAAACCAAGATAATACAAAAAATTAAAGACATACCTCTCTCCGCTACGACAGTAAAGGAAAGGGCTATTAAAATGGCAGGTAACATCACCGGTCAGCAAACCAAGGACATTAATTCAGTGCCCGTTCAATTGCCTGTGATGTGACCGATATTAAACGCGCAGGTATGTGAAGTCCGATGGGCCGCAAGAAGAAATGATCAAATTAATACCACTAAAAGACCAGAGGCTGTGCTGTGTAAATAAACACCAACCACCTGATTTCAGTGGCTATTTAATCATGAAGGCTCATTATGTATTTTTAGCCAACTTAGTCATTTTTATAGTAGGCTAATATAGCTAATATAGATACATACAGCATGTGTTTCCTTCATTATAAGGTTATATAAGGCTTTACATTTTTTGCGGCTCCAGACATATTTGTTTTTTGTTTTTTTTGGTCCAATATGGCTCTTTCAACATTTTGGGTTGCCGACCCCTGCTTTAGGCAGACTGATTCCACAATGTTGTTGACCCAGTTACCATTGCTGCTGCTACGCCATTTTCCACCTTTGAGCCATCTGAAAAAATAGGTGAATGCTGAGAATATTGGCTTCTAATATCCAAATATTGTTGTCTGTAAACATTGGGATGAGCTACTCCTTTCTTCTGATGTCCTAAATCCATATTGATTATGGGCTTCTTTAGAGTCCAATGAGGCAGGGCACTGTGTATTTGACTTAATATGTCCAGGTTTATGTTTAAATTTTGCAGATGTGGGTTAATGCGTTTACTTCAGATGTATAGCATACAGCGCTTTTTACATTGCATATACAAAACAATTAAATATAAGAATCAAGAAAGAGTAGAAGATGAATGAATGAATGAATGAATGAATGAATGAATGATACTTTAGCTCATATTTTACATTAAATTTTAACTCTGGGGTTTGTTTATATTTGACTCAAAGTTCAGTAGGTTTTAGAGTGTATTGTAAACTCACTAGTGACGGTGTTGTTGGATGCGGTCAGCGCTGTCAGTGTGTTCACATCCCAGAGGAAGATTTGTCTGTCCAGCCCTGCTGAAGCCACCAGCTCTTTGTCTTTAGCATACGCTAATGCTTTAACATAGTCCTAAAAAACAAATATATAGTATTATCAGCAAATAAAAAAACTGATGCAATGCACACTTCACTGTGTGTGTAATGAACAGTCAGATATGATTAGTCGCAAGTCTAAAAGGGACAGTTCACCCAAATATGAGCATTTCTTTATGTAAACCTTTATGAGTTTCTTTGTTATGTTGAACACAAAATAAGATAATCTGAAGAATGATGGAGAAGAGCAGCCACTGACATCCATAGTAAGACAAAAATACTAAATATGAAAATAATACATTAGTAAAAATACTGTGGAGGTCTATGGCTGCATTGTTCAGTATATCTACATATGTGTTCAACAGAAGAAGGAAACTCAAACAGGTTTAAAACAAGTGGAGGATAAGGAAATGAAGACAGAATTTACATTTCGGGGTAAACTATACCTCTAGGGCTTGACCAAAATATTTTTGAAGAGAGATAAATAAACACTCAAGTTATCAATGCAGAATATATTCACAAGATATGCTATAGTTCAGTAATAGTACAAGAAAAAGCGATGTTTTCCACCATCATACCAAATGTGATGCTTATTTTATTACATGAAGTCATGATCAGCATGCTCTAATTGTTTTGCATTTATTTATACATTAAGCACCAATAGTGAAGAGAGAAAATAAGTTCACTATTGTTTCACTATAATTCTTCGCTCACTTTATAAATCAATTATACTGATGTCAAGTTTCAATCACTAAAACATGCACATCCCATTTTACAATATTACCTAAACCTGGCACCTAAGCTCTGGAAAAGCCTTCCAAGCACAGTTCGGTCAAAGCTTAAACTAAAATAAATAAATTTAAAACTAACTTAAAATTAATTAATTAATTTTAAATAGATAAAATAAATTACGATAAATAAATAAATAAAAATAGCATAAATAAATATACATTAATCAATTTAATAAATAAATAAAATGAAAATAAATAAATGAATTAAAAATAAATTAAAATATATAAATAAATAATTATAAATTAATTTAAAATAAATTAATAAATTTAAAATATGAAAAAGATTTTAAAAAAATAAAATTAACATCAATAAATAAATGAAAAAAAATAAACAAGTAGTGCATATCTAATGTAAATCTAAGTAGCTAAGTATTTCCCTTTTATAGTGAATAAATATATTCAAAGGCTGCTGAACCTCTGTCTGAAAGGCACTTTTGATCAATTATATAATAAAATTGTTTTGTATTTTCCATTTTGTATTTTTTTTTCCTCAGTGTAGGGCTCTCACAGCATTCTTTTAACTAGTGGGTGCGTCTATAAAGCACGAGTCTGTCGCTCCATGTATGCAAGCCACGCGCCTCCATTGGAAATAACGAACTTGCGCGCACAAAAGACTCGATATGCGACTGGCCCTTACTTATAAGCTTCAGCCACAGTTAATCCAGTGTGCATAGTGTACAAACTCAGAACTTCAAACCAGCACTCAGTTGGCAAAACGTTTGGTTGCAGCAGTTTTGTTCCATGCAGAAACGGTGTTGAGAAGCCTTGACGATTAATTAACCGTGATAAATTAAACCACGGTTAATAGCGAAGACGGCTAATCATTGAATCCCTATGGAGGAGTGGAGAGCATGAGACTGATTCCTGTAAGGCCCTAGTGACAGACAAGACTTCGCATTGATCCTAAAGGGCCAGCCTGTACACCAGCCGGTCACCTTCTCCACAATGCACGTCCAGCCTTCTCCAGCACCTGGACTGCAGCTCTGCACAATAAGTTTGGCCAGAGGAGAAATGGTTGTGCCCAACTTAGCTTGGTTTCTTCCTTCACTTCACCATATGATGAAGTTTGTTCCTCCACTGTCGCCACTGGCTTGCTTGGTTCGGGACTTGTGGAGTTGCACATCGATGGATTTGCTCTTCAGTGTTTGGACTGTCATCAGTGAATATTTAACCACACTGAACTGAACTTTAACTCTGAAAATTGAACTGATTCGGTTTCAATCTACTATGATCTTCTATGTGAAGCTGCTTTGACACAATCTATATTGTAAAAGCGCTATACAAATAAAGCTGAATTGAATATTAGAATATTATGCAAAACACAGGTCACCAACAGTTCAAAAAATAAGTTGATACTGACTGATGTTTTAAACACTATATTGTCTTTTTTGTGCCGTTTCTTGATTGAATTAACATTTTTCTGAACGTCATTTGACATTCATATTTTTGTACCGCCTGATGCAGATTAAATGGGGTGAAACATCAATATTAAATTATGACTTTTAAGACAAAGCATTGTGCTGCAATTATATTTTTGATCATGCACCTGATATATATAAAGAATTATTTTCTTCTTCCCCATTTGCTTACAACATTTAGTTTCATCAAACACATCAGTACCTTGTGCGTTCGCAGTGTGGACATACAGAAGCCCTTATGTGCATTCCAGACCTTCACTGTAGTGTCTGACGATGCTGAGATCACTGTAGAGACATTAGTAAAATGCACACACACAAAAAGAAAATAAATAAAAATATGTCATTGACTTTGATACATATATTATGCATTATCTTATTGAGATAACAATTAAAACGTTGATTTATTGCGCAGCCCTAAACAGTATTATATAATCCCAGCAAACACTCAAGCTAAACACTCACACGTCTTTCCATTGCAGCAGAGGACGATGTCATTCACCCAGTCTGTGTGGTGCTCCATTGATGCAATGTAAGGATCCTGCTGTAGGAAACACTCACAGCATCATTTTAAAGCTCTCTCTCAGTTGTTTTGATATTATTTACTCTGGTTATTTATTTAGGTTTTGTTTATTGCTGGATAAAAGATTAAATCGCAATTAATCACAGCCAAAAAAAATGGTTTTGACATAATTTGTGCATGTATTATAAACACATTTATTATGTATATGTGATAAAAACAAAATTACACAAGGAATTTCATTACATAGACATATAATTTGTTAACATTTATATTTAGGGTTCTTACACATTTCCAACTTCAAAATTTCAGCACTTCTCAAGGTGCATTTTTGTTGCTATTAGAATTATTAGAATGTCGAATTATTAGCCATCCTTTGAAGTTTTTTTTGTATTTCCCAAATGATGTTTAACAGAGCAAAGAAATTTCCACAGTATGTCTGATAATATTTTTTCTTCTAGAGAAAGTGTTTGATAGTCTACAGAACAAACCATTGTTATACAATATTTTATATCTAAATACATGCCTGCATGTGTGCATTTATATACCTAAAAATATACATAGTACACACACATATTTAAAATCAAAACTTTTATTTTGGATGCGATTAAATCACAATTAATTGCCATATCAGAAGCATTGACTATATTCATGGGAAAACCTGTCCTATGCATTAAATATATAATTTACAATCATAACTGTTACTTAATAATCAATCATTATCTAAAAACAACATACAAATAAACAACACTCATACAAAAGATCACAGTAGATGTTCAAATTTGATCAATTATCAATAAATACTGTATAATTGCTCCATTTAAAATATTGTATGAATAAAACATTATTCATGTTTTATTCCCTTTAAATATTTTATGAATAAAAAAAAATTCTTATATTATTTTAAAATGCAAAATTATTGCTAATATTATTATTAAATAATATAATATATAATATTAAAGTATGCCTTTATCCTCTTGGTTCAGTGACTGACAGGTTACCTTGTGCTGGTTGACGCTCCATATCCTAATAATGGAGTCTCGTCCGGCCGTGAAGAGCCGGTTAAGAGCTGGATCCAGCTGTAGCGCATTGACTCCATTACGATTATATTTCTCCACCTCATCTCTGATCACATATGACACCTGCAACACACACAGTACACACTTAAGACCACCTGCAACTATATCTACCAGAGTTCATAGTAATGTAGAAATGTGCTGATATTCAATAATTCAATATATGGTCATTATTAACATGCAAACTGTGATCATTTCTTAGTTAATGTCTACCTAAAATAGTGGTCATAATCTGATGACAAGTCATAATGTGTGTATACAGTTATTAACTATTATAATTCAGCTGTATTAATATAGTGGCTGTATTAAATCTGCCTTTTTCTCACTGTTGATTTTAATTATTAACTAACATTGAATTGCATTTCTTTAGCAATTTAATTTGGTTGAAACATTTGTTTAGTATGAATATTTATAATAAACTCATTTATATAAATGCTTTCAGTAATTCTATCTGTTAAAGTAATACTTTTTGCAGCTATCTTGGTCAATACATAATAAAAAAACAAGAAAATGAGATGCATTATAAGCCGTTTTCTAGATATTATCCATGTTTTAACATGTCTATATGCAGGAATAGAAATAATTTAGAGAATTTTGGGCACAAATGGGTTTAAGGAGCGATACACCAAATTTACTGATTAATTTGCACAAACATGGACACCTAAAGATGAAGATTTAGGGTACATTTACACAAATATTGCTTATAAGGAGAGGAAATGTTTTTCTTTGCATTTCTTAAGTGTTTCTCGCATAGATGAGAATGTTGTAAAAATGATCCAATTCACCAAAACTATTACATTTATTTACGTTTTAATGTCATGTCAGCACCACTGGTTAAATTCATGGCAACACTAATAATAAATATTCAATACATAATTTACATTCATAACTGTTTCTTAATAAACAAGCATTATAAAACTTACAGATAACAACACACTACTGACAAAAAAGGCATACATTTTATTTAAGTCAATGATAAACAATCTAAAATTCTTCCAGAAGACACTTGTTTGAACAAAAATGTATATATATGGTCCGGTAGTTGGCGCTGTGCCATTATAAATATTTTTACTAAACACATTTCCTTCCTTAGGGTTAGACTAGTAGTTAGGACTGCATTTAATAATTTTATTAAACCAAACATCTACTTTATTTGGCTTTTAATTTAGAATAAACCTGTATTATCATGCATTGTGTACAACTTTCGACTAGTGTACAATTGTTTTCCAGTAGAAATGTCTATTCACAATTAAAAGCCAGATCTTTCTTATCATTTTGAAAGAAACTCACGTACATTATAAAGACACACTAAGCTTAGTGACATATTTAATGAAATATACACCCAAAAAACAACTACAAATCTATCACAATTTACTCATCCTCCACTTGTTACAAACCTGTTTAAGTCATTTTTATTCATTTTATAAAATAATATTAGAGTTTTTAAGGATTGTCAAGACGCTACTTTTTAAAAGTGAAGCTAAGCGTGTTTAAACATGTCTATATTGACAAACAATGGAAAAGTAGGTTATCAAAGCATTTAGTTCTGCGTTATGCATTGAGTGTTGTGATTTCTGATTAGGCATGGGCCGCTGGTATTAGATTCTGAAGGTTTCACAGTATCATGGTTAGGGTTGTAACAATATACCGGTATGACGGTTTACCACGATTTGAACGTGCACGATTATCATACCATGAACAATTGCATATCAACGGTTTTAACCCTTAAAGACCGAGACATTAAAAGACCGCGGCTAAAAATAAGTATTGCTCTTAAATGTTTAAATGTTTAATAACTTTTGATCCGCTGATCCGATTCATACAATTCAAAGATTGGCATAAAGAAGAGAATCTCAGCTTTCCAATGCTGTATCACATAACATTCGCGGACTTTCTTTTTTTTTTTTTTTTTTTTTTTTTTTTTTTATTGAAAATACAAAATCCAAATACAACAAAATGGGTTCCAATTTTACAACTTGTGTGTCATATATGGAAGGCTCAACACAAAATAATATACAAAGATACAAATGTAATATACAAAAAACATTCAAATTAAATAAATCCAAGAGTGAAAGGAAAACGCAAAAATTAAATAAATAAATAAATAAAAATTAAGTACAACATATATATCATCTATGGCAAGTTATATACTACAAATAAATTGAACATTTTTAAGGCAATTTTTGTTTTCATTTTAACTAGGGCATCTGAAAATATTTTAAGTTCTTTTTTAAATACAATAAGTAATGGAGGAGTTTTGAAATATCTACATTTATGAATAAAATATTTGGCTAACACAATTATCATATTTATCAAATCGTGCAAAGTAGAGCAATCTTTAGTAATTCCATATAGTACATCTTGTAATGTAAAAGTCAAACCTTCAGCATCCACGTTTTTTATTATCAACCAGTCTTGTACTTTTTTCCAAAATGATTGAACGGCGCTGCAAGAGAAAAATATGTGTTCTGTGTCTTCACTAAAGTGTTTACATAAATGGCATGGTGAGTTTTCTAAGTTAAATTTTATGTGTAAGAAACTATTAGAAGGGTATATATCATTTAATATTTTAAATTGTACTTCTTTTGCCTTGGGGAGAATTGGAAATTTAAGATATGTTGTTCTAAAAAATTTAACAGTATTTTTATCCGTTGAATGAAATAACCTATTTCTTAATACTTGATAAGGGAAACAAGATTGGATAATAATTTGTCTTAAATGTTTATTAGTGCAAAGTTTATTATCAAATTCAAACTCACCAGTATATAATAAGGGAAGGACTGGAGTAATTTTCGAATAGGATAGGTAACTTTTCATTAACATTTTTATACCCGAGGGTATAGCATTAATAACAGTGAAAAATTGCTTTGGATGACAAGCAAATCCGTGTCTTAGAGTGAAAGTATTGTAATCTAGAATATTGCCCCTTCCATCCATTAAGTCTGTTACTGACCAAATGTTTTTATTTAACCATTCTTCATAAAAAATGGATTTGTTCCTGTGTAGAATATACTTGTTATTCCAAATAGGGGTATTGTGAGGTGTAAAATTATGTGTGTGAGCTAGTTTCCAAGACAGCAAGACTTGTTGGTGGAATGCTGAAAGCTTCACTGGGAGTTTAGACAAGTCAAAGTCACATCTGAGAAGAAATCGGATGCCACCTAGTTTGTTAAACAAGGCACAAGGAACAGTGTACCAGAAACTTTCAGTATTACTCAAAAACCTTTGAAGCCATTTCAGTTTTAACATACTATTCATACTTTCAAACTCAATAATATTAAGACCACCTTCTTCATACGATTTGATAATATCAGATTTTTTAATATAATGGGTTTTGTGTCTCCAAATAAAGTCATACATTTTTTGGTTACTTGTTTTTATAAATGCTGAAGAGGGAGCTAAAGCCTGAGCAGGATAAATTAGTTTTGATAGATATTCAACCTTGGATAGAAGAATTCGTCCAAAAATTGAAATATCTCTCTGCAGCCAGCAATTCAGGATACCATTAGCTTTATGTACTTTATTTTCAAAGTTTTCTTTGATGTTAATGTTTGAATCTTTTGAGATCAAAATGCCTAAATATTTCACAGTTTCTTTTACTGGGATGTTACACAGGGATAGATCTGGACTAGGGTGAAGAGCTAAAAGTTCACATTTGTTTAAATTTAATTGGAGGCCAGATGCTTTACAAAAAGAACTAATTAAAGAGATAGCTGGAGAAATTTGGTCTTTATTTTTTAAAAATAATGTGGTGTCGTCCGCTAGCTGACTAATTCCTATTGTTTTTCCGAAAATATTTAATTTCTCCACTGAATTATCAAATGTAATTTTTGTGGCTAACATGTCTACCGCTAAAATAAATAAAAATGGAGACAAAGGGCACCCCTGCCTTATTCCACGGCCAATCGGAAATCTATGTGTAGTGCCAGAAGGGAGAGATACTGAACTATTCATATTTCCATAAATCATTTTGATAATATTAACAAATTTATCACCAAAGCCAAATAATTCTAAGGACTTGAAAATAAAAGTGTGCTCAATCATGTCAAAGGCTTTCTTAAAATCTAAAAAAAGGATAAAACCATCATCCTCTATTAAGTCACAGTACTCTACCAAGTCCATCACCAACCTTATATTATTATGAATCGACCTACCTTTCAGAAAGCCAGATTGGGATTCGTTAATTAAGTTATGAATACCTTTTTTTAATCTATTAACATATGCGTGTGTGAAAATTTTATAATCACTGTTGAGTAAAGTGATTGGGCGAAAGTTATCAATCAATTTTAAGTCTTTATCAGGTTTTGGAATTAGTGTGATTAAACCTTGGTTCATACTTGGACCTAAAGATCCATCTTCAATAGATTCACGGAAAGCATCAAATAGTAATGATCTAATATCATTCCAGAAAAATTTATAAAAATTAGCGGTGAGACCGTCAGGACCAGGAGATTTATTCAATTTAAGCTTTTGAACAGCAGAGTCAAGTTCTTCAATTTGTAAATCGGCCTCACAGCCTTCTCGCCACTCGTTGTTGATACGGGGAATATTAGGTAATATTTTATCAAAAAATTCATTTAAATCAGAATGAGAGAGGTTGGAAGAATACAAGTCACTGTAGAATTTAAAAACATTCTCCCTGATTATAGTGGGGTCTGAGCATTCTGTGCCATTTATTAATAGAGAAAGTATAGAGTTATTCTGTTGTCGTCTCTTTTCTAATCTACAGAAATAAGAAGTACTTTTCTCACCTTCTTCTATCCATTTAGCCTTAGAACGTATATAGGCACCCTTAGCTTTTTTAATGTAGAGGTTGTCAAGTTCTAATTGTAAAGAGATTATTTTAGTTTTTTCTAACTCAGTTAATGTACTATCATTACAACATTTATTAATTTCGTAAATAATATTAAGTTCCTGTTGTTTCCTGACTTTGGCAAGTATTTTACTGTAATTAATAGAGAATTCACGAATTTTATATTTAAGAAATTCCCATCTGGCTTTATTAGAACTAAAATTGTTACTGTTTTTAATATCTAGAATTAGCTCCCTTATTTTTAGACAAAATTTTTCATTATTAATTAAGTCAGAGTTAAATTTCCAATAACCCTTAGTTTTTGATGAGGTATGATCTGTTTGTATTATTAAGGATATGGAACAGTGGTCTGTTAAAGGTGCTGCAGACATTGTACAGTCTTTAGCAAATAAAAGTAAGTTATCTGATACTAACCAATAATCGATTCTTGATTTGCTGGCTGCATTGGGTCTAAACCATGAGAATTGCCTAAGGCTAGGATGAAGATATCTCCAGACATCAATTATTTTAAGGTTAGAACAGAATTTGGAAACCAAGGGATTTAGCAGAGAAGATGTGCTTTTAGGAGGATATCTATCATAAGTTTCATCCGGTACCACATTAAAATCTCCACCCACAACAATATTTTCTGTAGGGTATGATCTCTTTAAATCGGAAATTACAGAGGATATTTCCTGCAATAAATTTTGATTCAATTTAGAATTATTGTAACCATATACGTTTACCAGAATGAAAAAAAAGTGCTCAATATCTAACACCACTGCTAGCCAATGTCCATTAGGGTCATATTTAGCAGAAATTATTTTCCCTGGACAGTTATTAAATAAAACTGCAGTACCAGCCGAGTGGGAGGAACCATGGCTAAGTAAAACTTTATCTCCCCATTGACTAGACCAAAACGAAGAATCTGAAACAGTTGAGTGTGTCTCTTGTAAAAAAACGCATTGAGAACCATTACTTTTACAAAATAAGAACATTGCTTTACGTTTGACTTTATCTTGGATGCCCCTGACGTTAAGTGACATGAGAGAAATTTTGAACTTTACTGGAAACATAACAAAAATAGCAAAAGATGAAATAAAATAACAGAAATTTGTTCACAAAAGAGGAAATCTCAGAACGGGTGGTATAAACCCCAAACAGTTATAACCACAACAGAGCATACCTCCCAGCCTAGCGTTTCTTAACAGTCATATTTCAAACTGTCCTACCATAAAAAGACAACTACACAGTCATGCGGCGTCAATGCGCTTCCCTTCAATATACCCGAACGGTCCACGGTAGTAGGCTATCTTTCCTGCTTTTCGCGCCTGATCGCGCCTGATCGGCCACAGCGCAGCGCGGGCCAGCCGGTCCTCCCTCGTCATATCCTCCGTGAAACGAACTCCGTGGTCGCGGCACACAGATGAATTTTTAGTAGACCTCCAAATTTCGTCCCTGTATTTACGCATTGTGAACTGCACAATCACTTGCCTGGGTTTACCTAGCTCCTTCTTGCCAACTCGGTGCACTGTGTCAACAATGTCTTCTACTTTATGAATCAAATGCGGAGCAATTTCAGCGATCATGGCAATCGTTTCTTTACGAGCATCCTCCTCGGGCTTCTCTTTCATCCCGTTGATCCGGAGATTCCACCTCCTTTTATATCGCTCTAGCTCTGACGTTCTGCTCGCCAGGTCTTTGTGTGATGTTGTTAGATATAGGAGTGATTTGCTCGCTTCTGCACATTTTTCTTTGCAATCTTTAATTTCAGCGGCATTGAATTCAACCGCCTTAGAAATCTCTGCCACCATGATACTGTTCTTTCGCATCTGATTCGCCATGTCTTCTAACTGTTCATTTTGTACGTCAAAACGAGCTGTCAGTGATGTTATGGCTTGCAAGAGAGTTGCGTTAGTGATGTCATCATCATGAGGTTTTAGCTTTTTTTTATCGTTGTCTTTGGTCGGGGTGAAATGGGATGCATCACGCCGTTTGTCTGTTTTAGCCGTTTGTACCTCCATTTCTGGATCTGAGGCCGCGTCCTTCACTGAAGTGATGTATATCTTTGGGTGGGTAGTCTGCTGTGAAGATTTCGGCATTTTGACGATGTAAAACACCCCTGTGGTGTTTAAATGTTGTTTTAGGTAGGTGAAGATGAGAATTTTTGAATTCTAAAGATAAACTAGAAGTTTCGCTAGGCTGCTCGGTGAAAACGCATGCGTTCAGCCCGCCATCTTGTCCCCTTTTTCACATTCGCGGACTTTCAGAGGCTCCGGAATCAGTGCGGTTACGTCATCAACATTTGACAACGCTGATTTGACAAAGAAACGCTCGTCACTGTGTCTCCGGACAAATCAGACATGATACATTGATGCATTATCCCTCCTCCATGCCCAGATTGGTTCAAACTCGCTATATCACAACCAATAAGCATAGGTTTCGCTTTTGTTTGTGGACCAAGGCTGTTTCTCAATTCCAAGAACGCAGAGAATGGACTTGCGTTCTTGTAGAGTGCGGTCTTGCCAGCTGTCCTCGGAAGAACGAACTCAGGAGACCGCGAGGGCAGAGAACGCGTCCTTTGAGAAATGGGATGCTGCGTTCTTCCTGATGGTCATGTGACCTTCACGCGTTTTAAATGGAAATTAATTAAACATTACAGCCTTCATACAACGATTTATTGTTTCCCCCCTCTTCAAAATATATACTTTGCATAAAAACATTATACATATACTCTGCACATTATAAATAAAACAAATTTTAATACGAATTTCATCAAACAAACACAATTAATGTGTTTATTCCTTTATTAAGATGTTCATGTTAATGTTTACCTTCACCGTTTCATTTAGGGAAACTCCTGAGGTAAATAAGTGATATCTCTGAACTTTAATAATAAATCTAAATAAAATGCTGCGCTTCCCACCTCCAGTCGCAATGACTTCTGGGACGTCCAGAGCGAGCTCGCTGTTGAAGTCTGCATCGGTGCGTCCTCGATATCAAGAACACATCCGGGAAGTTTCACGCGTCCTCCGTACTTGCGGTCTTGAGTATTGGAACTGAACTTAGGCAGCTGATGATGACGTTTCACGAGAACACGAGGACGCAAGACCGCTGAAGAACGCATATTGAGAAACAAGCTTTTTGAACAACACGGAATGAGAGAAAGGCATACATTTATGCGCGGCTAAATAAAACGCAAAAAAAAAAAAGTTTTGCATGAAATAATTCTCATACTAAGTACTTTTGCATGCACAGCAGCACAGAAACATGACAAAACAGTGACACAGCAAAGACGAACTGCTGCTCTTGCGGTTTTCAAAAGACGCAAATGAAGATGCAGCTGTTTGTCTGCATTGCAGACAACCATATCCATATCCATAGACAACCATATCCATGCTGGCACATAAAACCTAAGGACGTTCCATATTGAATCTAGTTTCGTTATGTAACTATTTATAGTATAGTAAATATTGATATCTATTTTTTTACTGAGGATTTGCACCATGTTTATTTGGACTTTGACACATTATTTATTATTTTCTTATTTTTTTATTTGTTCATTGTAAGTGGTGTTGTTTATAGTAACTAAAAATATATTATTTGGAAAAAGTCAAATTTGCTTCACTGTTCTATTATTTTGTAACATTTGTAACATACCGTATACCGCGAAACCGTCAAACCGTGGTATTGTTTTAGACGATTATCATACCGTGAAAAATTCATACCGTTACAACCCTAATCATGGTATTGTGATTACTGCTCTAAAACATATTATTTTAAATGTCTATGTAAAAAACTAAAAAAATCCCCTTTTAAAACAATATATTTTATTTTTCTAAAGATTTAAAATATTTTGGAGCAGTAAACATGTCAGGCTAAATAATGAAAATCAACTATTGACTTCAGCTGTGTTCATTAGCTTCAAAAACGTTGATTTCTTTACAATTTAAAACGCCATCTTTAAATATTTTCCTGCTGGAGATACTGTTGTCCTAAAAAAATGTTAATAAAATATCTGACGGTTTTAATACCTTGACTTTTCCAAACCGCGGTATACCTTGAAAATGGTTATCGTTGAGGATCAGCGATGCCGCCTCAGCATTGTGTTGTCTATTGGCCATCGGCGATGGCATTGTCTATCAGCCCAACCCTATCCAGCCTATATATATGATTATTATTATATATTTTTAAGATTTATTTTTGGTCTTTTTGCCTTTATTGAGTGGATACGACAGTATTTTATTTAAGTGGGAGAGGGACGGAAAATGTCCTCGAGCCGGGTTTCGAACACAGGATGCCCTGAAGTGCTAAAGCACCTCATGTCGACGCGCTAACCACTAGGCTATTGTGACGACTATTTATGATTATTTAAAGGAACAGTTAACAAAAAAAAAAAAAAAAAATTTTACGGCTGCACAATTTATTTTTTTAGCATCAATATCGCAATATGTGTTTCTGCAAAAGTCACATCTAAGGATTAGATTAATAATTAAAGATTATTAGTTGTTAATAAATATTATTATTTATAAATACCTTATACAATAATGACCATTTTACTTTATCTTAGATTACTCAATTTCTGTACCTGAATACTGTTAGACTCTCCAGAAAACATAAAGCACTGTTTATTTGACATTTATTTTAGCTCGGTCGCATGAATATGCTTGTAATTTATTATAATTTATGCAACGCACCGCATAGAAAAAACAGACCATCATAGCAGTCCATCTAATGAAATCTTCACAAATAAAGCCACTCAATTCATCTGGTGAAATCATTTCACAATGCCTACTCGCAGAACAACAAAATTTTGCACTGTCAGATTTTTCCAATATCACATAGACCTACTTCAATTACTCTCACACCAAAATGGCTCTTAACTTTGCAGCATATGAAATGTCCTGAACACTATTTTAACAGTACAAAATGGGCAAAAACAATGTTACTGATAGTCAAAACATGTTCAAGAAATATGTGTGTATGTGCTATTAATGCATACAAAACAGTCAGGAAAAAACTGCTGTGCTCAAGGCAGAAATAAGGAGTTTTTATTCTATTGCACAAAGGTGATTTTACTGTGTTTTATGGAAATTAGGACCACGAGTCCACATATATGAATATAATTTTACTCTCAAATCAAAAGATGATACTTAGGTTTTATTCTAATTAGGCTGTAATAAACCCAAACAGCAAAGAGAAATAAAAAATGCATACAATTATTTTATTAAAATTAAATTATTAAGGAGAAAGTCAGAATGTGCAACTTTCTCCAACTTTTACCCAATTGAAAGTCAATGTCTGCTTTTTTTTCCAACTATATTTATTAACATTTTTTGCAGATACAATATCATATACATACAGAAATAAGTAATACACTGTTCTGCTTTTTCACAACTAAGAACCAATGACCATCAGAAAAAAATATAGTAATAAAATGACACAGTAAATGTAAAAAAATAATAAATAATAAATATTTAAACAACAACAGCAAAAAAAAACTAACTACAAAAGTAATAAATAAATAATAATAAAACATAAAAACCTTTATTCCTCTTCTGCTTCAAGATCAATAGTGTCAATATAATTCAACAATGGTTTCCATGTTTTATAAAAGGATTTTAAATACCCTTTTAATGAAAACCTAATTTTTTCCCATTTTAAACACAAAAACAATTCTTTTATCCATCTGTCATGTGAAGGTGGAGATGTTTGTTTCCATTTAGGGAGAATAAGCCTCCTAGCCAATAATAAATAGTAAAGCCACAACGTTCTGTATTGTTGAAGGCAAATTTGGCTCAAAAGGAAATCCGAATAGTGCTGTTAGAGGGTTTGGAGTGGCTGTTATGTTAAAGTTTTTTTCAGAAGTATTGAATACTTTAGACCAAAACACTGTCAATTTTGGACAAGACCAGAACATGTGTGTGTGATTTGCTGGAGATTGTTGACACCTATTACAAGTATTATTTCTATTTGGGTATATTTTGGCTAATCTGGCAATGTCTGCTTTTTTAAAAGAAACATTTTTCATGTTTTTTTTTTTTTGTATTTAACAAAAGAAATACACTCATAAAAGTTAAGAGCCACTTGGATGTGAGAGTAAATGGAGAGAGAACTTTTATTTTAGGGTGAACTGTCCCTGAAATTACAACAGTCAATACATCACACAAAAACAAATGAGTTGCTTCCAAATCATAAAACAACTCTGCAGTTCAAGCACATGTAGTGTAATATCTATATTCAGAGATGTGTATAGTTTAGTGCTCATTGCAAACAAACACACATGCCACTACACGCGACTTGTTTGTATGACAATATTTTGATTTGTTTGCATGTATTAATTTGTGTGTGCAATATATTGCATTTTTACAACATGCTACG
Source organism: Danio rerio (assembly GCF_052040795.2). NCBI lineage: Eukaryota > Metazoa > Chordata > Actinopteri > Cypriniformes > Danionidae > Danio > Danio rerio. Next base: position 43,823,355 of record NC_141044.1, read on the forward strand.
ACTATACAGGTAATATTTGTGTGGATATGAATGAGTTTAAGCATTAAATGAAGACTGTCATCAACCAGAAACGCGAAATGACCAATTACAGCTCAACATCTGAGGAAAACCGGCGAATATTTAATCTGCAGCCTATTGTGATCATGTAAACACCGTCAAGGCCTGCTTATAGTATCATATGATGCATTAATACGTCCATACAAACTAAATATACAGCATTTTCGGACACCTGCCTCAAAAACGCCCCTAATGTACAGTCAGAAAGGCAGTACAGTAGATTTGTTTGAGACACCGCCTGACCTCCAGATCACTCTGCGCCAAACACACACTCACAACGCGGTTAAAACAACAGTCACACATCTTTCAGCAGTATAAACATTAACATCATCACGAAAAATACACACGCACATTACCAGAAAACACGAAAGAGTCAAAGAGTTACCTGCACTTTCCTGCGCCCCGCTGCATTCTGCCTGTGATGCGTCGCCATCTTACATGTTGACGCCGTGACGCCACTTCCGTCACGCCAAGAAGAGCCGCCAGCCGGCGCGCGCTAATAAAATACGAATAAATATACGCCAAAATGCGCACAGCGATCATTAATTATAAAAAATAAACTAGTGATAATATTTAAAATACATAGACATTTCCGTACAAAACGCCTTTTACAAAACCAAAGACAAGATTTATTGTAAGTTAGGCTAATTTGTTTTTACATATTAATACGGAGGACGAAACCTCAAAAGCAATAAATAAATACGCAAATAATTTAATACTTAAATACACAAATTACTGCATAAATAAAACAATGAATATATAAATACGCAAATAAATTAATAAATAAATACACAAATTCTTGCAGAAATAAAACAATAAATAAATAAATGCGCAAATAAATTAATAAATATATGCACAAATTCCGGCATAAATAAAACAATAAATAAATAAATACGCAAATAAATGAATAAATAAATATACAAACTCCTGCATAAATAAAACAATAAATAAATACACAAATAAACAAATAAATAAATATACAAATTCTTGCATAAATAAAAACAATAAATAAATACACAAATAAACAAATGAATAAATAAATATAAAAATTCCCGCATAAATAAAACAATAAATAAATATGCAAATAAATTAATAAATAAATACACAAACTCCTGTATAAGTAAAATAATAAATACATGTGCAAATAAATGAATAAATGAATACACAAATTCCTGCATGAATAAAAAAAAAATAAACAAACAAACAAATAAATAAATAGCTATACAAATTCCAGCATAAATAAAACAATAAATAAATAAGCAAATAAATAAATACACAAATTTTTGCATAAGTAAAATAATAAATAAATATGCCAATAAACAAATAAATAAATAAATAAATACACAAATTCCTGCATAAATAAAACAATAAAGAAATACGGAAATAAACAAATAAATAAATAATTATAAAAATTCCTGCATTAAATAAAACAATAAATAAATGCGCAAACAAACAAATGAATAAATAAATATAAAAATTCCTGCATAAATAAAACAATAAATAAATACACAAATAAATGAATAAATAAATATAAAATTCCTGCATAAATAAAACAATAAATAAATACACAAATAAATGAATAAATAAATATAAAATTCCTGCATAAATAAAACAATAAATAAATAAATATGCAAATAAATGAATAAATAAAGACTAAAATTCCTGCATAAATAAAACAATAAATAAATAAATACCCAAATAAATTAATTAATATATGCACAAATTCCGGCATAAATAAACAACAAATAAATAAATACGCAAAATAATTTAATAAATAAATATACAAATTCCTGCATAAATAAAACAATAAATAAATACACAACTAAAATAAATAAATAAATAAATAAATAAATAAATAAATAAACATACAAATTCCTGCCTAAAATAAAACAATAAATAAATACACAAATAAACAAATGAATAAATAAATATAAAAATTCCTACATAAATAAAACAATAAATTAATATGCAAATAAATTAATAAATAAATACACAAACTCCTGCATAAGTAAAATAATAAATACATATGCAAATAAATGAATAAATGAATACACAAATTCCTGCATAAATAAAACAAAAAAATAAACAAACAAACAAACAAATAAATAAATAACTATACAAATTCCAGCATAAATAAAACAATAAATAAATAAGCAAATAAATAAATACACAAATTATTGCATAAGTAAAATAATAAATAAATTTGCCAACAAATAAATGAATAAATAAATACACAAATTCCTGCATAAATAAAACAATAAAGAAATATGGAAATAAATAAATAAATATAAAAATTCCTGCATAAATAAAACAATAAATAAATAAATATGTAAGTAAATAAATAAATAAATACTAAAAATCCTGCATAAATGAAACAATAAAAAAATATGCAAATACATTTTAATTTTTTAAATAAAAATCTACAAATTCATGCATAAATAATTATATTTTTTAAATAATTATGCGGTGTGAAAGGAGAGAAAAATCTACTTTAAGTTTAGCATTTTCTTATTTCCCCCAATGTGTAATTATTAATCTGCCTGCACTATTTATATATTTATTCATGCAGTAATTTCTGTTTTTTAAATATATGTATATGTTTATTTGCATATGTATTTATTGTTGTATTCATGCAGGTATTTTTGGATTAAATAATTAATTAATTGTTAAATTTGCATATTTATTAATTAAAGTTTTTTTTTCCAGGTTTCGGCCTCCATACAAACAATGGAAAAGATAAGGAAAAATAATGATAAAAGAAAAATCACAAAAAAAAACACATTCAGCCTAATTTGTTTATATTTAGTTTATATTTAATAAAATGCAATCCAATCTAGCACACAATATTTCAAAATTATGTTAAATTATTTAAAATAAGACAAAAAAAACATTGTATGTAATGTTAAAAGAAGCAACTTTATTTAGTTTTATTTTCAATAGCATTTTAATATTCATGTTCCTCATTTATATTTTGTTTAACAAAGTATATGAGGAACACGAATATTAAAATACTATAGATTGTTTTTAACGATTTTCAAGTAGAAACTTTACCTTAAGGCTTTATTTTTTGGTAAGAAATTGAGTAAAATATATATATATATTTTTTAAGTTAACTTAAATCTGTACGAGTATAATGTAGCATATGACTAAAATAATTAGTAATATACGTATTTAAACAATTACTTAAATTATTAAATGCATAATTAAGATTATTAGCAAGGCTCTTGTCCTGCGAGATTTTCTCTGACCAACAGATGGAGATATAAGCTCATATTCCACATCATTCCCACTCCGGTCAGGTGAACAAACTTTATAAATAGATACACACACGTTTATTTAAGATTTCGACAATCATCATAATCTCCAGTTCATATATATATGAGCTAAAACATGCATTTACTTAATAATAATAATAATAATAATAATAATAATAATAATTATTATTATTATTCTCTCTTTCTTTCTCTCTTTTATATATGTGCGTGTGTGCGTGTGCGTGTGTGTGTGTGCGTGCGTGCGTGCGTGCATTCGCGCGCGCATATGTATATGTATATTTAAGCTATAACAATAGTAATACTAAATATTATTATTATTGGTATTGTTTTTATTGCTGTATTATTATATTATAATTATATTATAATTGTACTATTATATTATATTATATTATATTATATTATATTATATTATATTATATTATATTATATTATTGCCATAATAAATACAAATACACATACATATTATATAATAATATAAAATATCTAATACAATGGACAAAAAACAATATAAACACACATTTTAACACAACTCACAATATAGTCATTCGCACATGGAGGAAAAATGGTCCAGCCTGCATAACAACACCTAAACAACATGACATAACATAATGCACTCTATTCAGCACTTTTTCTGTGACTTTTCCGTCAAACAAACAGTGTTTTAAAGCGGTCTGAGCCAGATGGTGTTCGTGGAGGAGGCGGAACATCTGAACCAGCGGCTCTCTGCTGCTCTCAGATCAGTTCAGACGGGGATCCGCTTCTTTACAGACGCAACTTCATGTGCACTGGAGTCTGCTTTTCCGCTTATCTTCGGGAATTGCGGATCAATGACACACCTTCCGGACAGACAGACGCTCGGGATGATGTGAAGACGGAATTTAATGGTGTTTTGCGCCTGGATTCACTTCAGACTGAACTTGGAACATTAAATGCGCAACTTGTTTTTGATTGCGGGATTTTTATGATGGCTTTCCTGTGGCTCTTTCTGTTGATCAGAGGAAATCATGTGTGAACACTTTCACGGAGAAAGCTGAACACACGCGAAGTTTCACATGTAAGTAGACCACCTTAATATATTCCACCTTGAGACGGATGTTCGCTTGACAGACAGTTTAACTCATTTTCTATCGCGAATATTTGATATTTCTGCTTTTATGAATGCCTTTTGTTCGTGTAATTGAATTAACAAACCAGACTTGAAAGGAAACAGGCTAATTAATCTCGTTTCCTCCGCTTGAAATGATTGTTGATCGCCTGAGCGTCTGGTTTTGATTAACGACATTTTGTAACGGTTGAACGAGGCAGATAAGTAGCTACTGATGAAAGATTTACATTGTGACGCTGTTTATTAAACATGTATCCCGTTGTTCATCGTGAATTATTTTATACTTTAATACAACACACATGCGAAGCGGGTTTATTTAATCATATTACATCTCAGATCTGTTATTCTGAACGCTCGTGCATGTGTGTGTGCGCGCGTGGGGTTTACAGGAATATGAACAGGTGTGTGTGATTGTCGCTGATTGCTTCTTTCAGCCTCTCCTTGTTTGTGTGCAGCTTTTAACTGAAGTATTGTTAAGTTAAAAGTAGTTAAACTTGTAAAAAAAAAGCCCTTTATTTTAGCTCGTCCCGCTGTGAGCAAGCAGTTTTAAGTAAAAGGAGGACGCGCTCCTGAAATGTCGGTTGCGCGCTCGCAAAAACGCGCCTTATTTTACCAGCGCGCGAAATCTTCGCGCTCTTGTCCAAGGTGCTGAAAACACGGTGATAGCAAAATATGAGGCGAAAAGTCTAAAACGCCACACATTTACATGTTTAATTCGACTAAAGTGTAAGTCAGGTGGGTAAACATTATTTGATATTGATGAAGTTAAGATTGTGAAGTAAAATGCTGAAGTACACCGCCTCAACAACAACAACAGTAGCACTATGACAACACAATCACTAACAATTATGGTGACTTCTCTAAGCTATTAATTAGCATTACATGTATTATTGAATCTTTTCAAAATGAGCTAAACTGAAATGTAAGGCCTGTTTGCGTCTAAGAGCATCACTTAATATGTGTTCAGATTGATTCAGTTGAAGTCAGAATTATTAGCCCCCCTGAATTATTAGATCGCTTGTTTATTTTTTCCCCCAATTTCTGTTTAACTGAGAGCAGATTTTTTCAACACATTTCTAAACATAAGTTTTAAAAACTCATTATTAATAATGGATTTATTTTCTCTTTACCATGATGACAGTAAATAATATTAGACTAGATATTTTTCAAGACACTCCTATGCAGTTTAAAGTGACATTTAAAGACTTAACTATGTTAGTTAGGTTAACTAGGCAGGTTAGGGTAATTAGGCAAGTTATTGTATAACGATGGTTTGTTCTGTTGACTATTGAGAAAAAATATAACTTAAAGAGGCTAATAATATTGACCTCAAAATGGTGTTTAAAAAAATTAAAAACTGCTTTTATTCTAGCCGAAATAAAACAAATAAGACTTTCTCCAGAAGAAAAAATATTATCAGACACACTGTGAACATTTCCTCAATCTGTTAAACATCATTTGGTAAATATTTTAAAAACAAGAAGAAAAAAAATCAAAGGGGGCAAATAATTCTTCAACTGTAGATAATTAATTTCTTCATTGTTTGTATTATAAAATAAACACATGTTTGTTTTGTACAGCTAGTTAATTTATGTGAAGTTGTTCTCTGAGTGTAGATTCAAATTCTAATAGTCTATAAATTAAAATAATATCAATTATGTTAAAACATTGTGACATTTTGTTGAAATAATGACAATAATACAATTACAAATTGATGTGGAAGCACTGTATTTATGTATTTTTTAAAATTTATTTGTGATTAACATAATTTTAACCCAATTTTTAGGTAAAATATGGACAAAACCAATTGCAGAGTATATATTTTTTGGAATTACATTTACATATTTATTAATTTAGCAGACATTTTTGTCCATTTAAGGACAAAATTGAACCCAACGTTGTATTTGTTCATATTTGACCCAGCATTGGGTTAATACAACACATAATCTTTTGGCTATCACTCAATTTTGAATAGTATCATAAAAAATGTACTTGTGCTGATGTTTTAGAAATGTCCTTAACATTATTTCAACCTAAGTTTGAACACAATAGGGACAAAACCTACCACTGGATACATTTTTGACTCACATTTATATTTATATTTATTTATATAGCAGACGCTTCTCTCCATTTAAAGACCAAATTTAACCCAATACTGGATATGTTGACATTTGGCCCAGAATTGGGTTTATACATCCCCTAATGTTTAGACTATTGCTTAATTATTAATAGTAACATTTAACAAAATCTGAGATGTTTCAGCATCACTTGATATGTATTCAGATCGATTCAGGTATATATAATAGCTAAATCTCTTATTTTTTTGTATGATTATATAAATATACATTAGTTTTATACAAATGGTTAATTTATGTGATAGTTGAAGTTGTTCTCTCAGATTTTAATAGTCTATAAATTAAAATAATATCAATTATGTTAAAACATTGTGATACTTTGCTAAAATAATGATGATAATGCAATTACAAATTGACATGGAAGCACTGTATTTATGTATTTAAACAAGTGATTTGCATGATATGATAGATGGAAGCTGTGTGTGTGTGTGTGTGTGTGTGTGTGTGTGTGTGTGTGTGTGATAATCAGAGGAAGTGATCGTAGATTCGTAACACAGGCATCAGTGCATGTTGTGATAATTCCTCGTGGTTTGATAGTGATTTGCATTTATTCAGAAGGCCCGTGTTCAGAATCATCTCTCATGCCACATCAGCCTAATTATGATGAACGGCGAGTCGTCTGTCATATTGTCGATTTTTGATGTATGATCTCTGGGGATCTTGCTTCAGCCTGTTCTGATTTGCTGTGGCTGACAACTCGACACTGTGATTAAAAACACCATTGCTGTGTGAATTGATCCAGACTGGATCAGCCAGGAGCTCTTAAAGGCACTTAATACGATGCTAAACACGCTGACCCAGCTAACAAAACACAACGTTCCGCCAACGTTCCCATTACGTGATCATAGCAACGTCATAACTTTGATAAAACTGTCAAAGCCACAGTAAAATACTGGGTTGTTTGAATTGAATGCTCGGTCAAATATGGACAGACCCAACAGTTGGGTTTGAATACAATTTCATTTAATAACAAAAATAAAATAGAAGTGCATAATACAACCCAGCATTCTTAAAGTGTGTTTAACTCTCACTTGATTTTGAATAGTATTTGTGTTAGATGTCTGTGCAATTAAAATGTTTCAGAAAAAACAGTGGTGTATAGATAATGTATTTGTGCCAGTGTTTTACAAACATTAGTAACTTTACATGAACTGTGCTTTTTTAACCTAATGCTTTGTCATATGGACTTACCCAACAGTTGGGTTAAAATTCAATTTAGTTTAAGAAATAAACTAAATGTTATGTTTGCTCATATTTGACCAAGCATTGTCTTAATACAACCCATAACAACCCACAACCCATTTAACTAACACTTGATTTGGGAACAGTAACCTTTAACATTTAAATTTTGAGATGTTTCAGAAAAAAGCGTAAATTATGTAAGTGTTGCTATTATTGTAAGAATGATATTAACATAATTTCAACCCAATTCTGAGTAATATGTAGCACTTTTTTGGAATTACATTTATATTTATTTATTTAGCAGATTTTTCAAAGCGATTTTAGTACTGAATTTAACCCAAGATTGGATTTGTCCATATTTGACCCCGCATTTGGTTAACACAACACACTGTTTTTTTAACTATCATTTGATTTTAAATAGTGACATTTCAAAAAAATAATTCTGGGATGTTTCAGACAAAAAAAAAGTGTTAATATGCTTGAAACATCACTTCAACGCAACTTTGGGTATAGTTTGGACAAAACCAACTGCTGGATACATTTTATGACTCACATTTACAGTTATTTTTAGTAATTTGGCAGATGTTTTTATCCATTATTTTAACCCGATTTTGGATTAAAAAATGGACAAAACCTACCACTGGATACATTTTTGACTCACATTTATGTTTATATTTATTTATTTAGCAGACACGTCTATCTATTTAAAAAACAAATTTAACCCAATACTGGATTTGTTGACATCATTTGTGCTTCGTAACATCATTTCAACCCAATTTCAGGTAAACTATGGACAAAACCAATTGCTGGGTAAATTTTTGTGGAATTACATTTACATATTTATTAATTTAGCAGACACTTTTATCCATTTAAGGACCAAATTTAACCCAACATTGTATTTGTGCATATTAGACCCAGCATTGAGTTAAAACAACACATCATCTTTAACTATCACTTGATTTTCAACATAAAAAAGCTGAAATGTTTCAGAATTAAGAGTGTAAATAATGATGTTTTAGAAATGTAATTAACATCATTTCATTTCATATTATATTTGTTTATTTAGCAGACACTTCTATTCATTTAAAGACCAAATTTAACCCAACACTGGATTCGCTGATATTTGACCCAAAATCGGGATGACACAGCCTCTCATCTATTGCTTGGTTTTGAATAGTAACATTAAAAAGAACTGAGATATTTCAGAAAAAATATATAACAATAACATATTTGTGCTTCTTAACATCATTTCAACCTAATTTTAAATAAAATATTGACATGTATATATTTTATTGGAATTACATTTACATATTTATGAATTTAACAAACACTTTTATCCATTTAAGGACCAAGTTTTACCCAACATTGCTATTTGTTCATATTTGACCCAGCATTGAGTTAATACAACACATCATTGTTTTACACTATTACTTGATTTTCAATAGTAGCATTGAAAAAAATGTATTTGTGCCAATATTTGTTTACATTTTGGGTAAAATATGGAGCAAATCAATTGCTGGATATATTTTTTAGAGTTACATTTACATATTTTTTAATTTAGCAGACATTTTTACCCATTTAAGGGCCAAATTTATCCCAACATTTGTGTTTGTCCATATATTTTACCCAATTTGTGCATTTTTCAGAGTGTATTAATGTTTGTTAGAGAAAAGCTTTCCTGAGCGTGTCCTGTTAGCAGCGTCAGGCCTGTTTTATTAGCCCTGATCTCTTGATTTTGAGCTGCAGTCATCGTAGCGCTGGACTGTAGCGGCAGCCGCTGACCTTGGAATCATTATTTGTTTTGCCACTCATAATTTATTTGTGACAAGTGCCCTATGGCCTCATCTATTCTCATCTAAGCAATCTGAGACAGTTTTTGTCCCCAGCGTGGACGCACACTTGACTACGCTGCTGTTTCCTTCGCAGTGTCTTCTGTAGCCCAGCTTGACTTCAAAACATCCACTTTATTCCACGATTATGAAATCAATGACAGGCCATGTTTCATTTTGACATAATTTGGTCAAAGGCTGGATCTCCAAGCGCTCCGGCACAATAGGGGAGAGTTTGGTCTGTCACTGAGCCAAATTTAACACGTCTCTCATTAGATCAGCACAGAGCGAAGCCATTAACAGGACGAACGCATGCCTGAAACTATACATTAGCCGTGCTGTGGGTCTACATTGCGCACACGGCTAGTTTGACCTCATGATAAACAGTTATCAGCTGCTGGGGGTCGCCGAGGTTGTATAAGCTGTCAGCAGATCTTTCTTCATCCCCCGGAGCTGAAAATGGATTAGCAACAGAAGCTCACATACTGGGAAAAATACAGAATTGGAGTAATTAATGTGTAAGTGTTAAGAGGATGTGCATTTTACTTTTTGGGTCATAAATGGGCACAATAAAAAAACAAAATAAAATAAATAAATAATGTATGTATTTTATTATGATGAAAAATATATCCATTTCTCAGTTAATATATAATATATGTTGGTGCATTTGAACAAAACTCATTTATTTAACAGTGATGATTATTTAAATAATGGTTTAGTCACCAAAAATCCTAAAGAGAAAGATAATACATTTACATTCAAGCTAGGCATTGCAAAAACAAACTGAATTTCATCTAAATTTTCTATATTTTTGTTTCTCTTGATTCTTTCTCTTTTTAAAATGTTTATTTAATATTTTTCTCTTGCATATAAATTTGCGTGTACTGATTTTTGGTTGTTATTGTAAGGTATTTTGTTAGATAAGCTCCAGATCTGGCTTCAGTTCTGGCTAATCTAATGCATATGCACAAATACAACATTGTAAAGCCTCCTATTAAAATATAAATTTGATAAGAGATAGATTTGTGAGGGGTGCACTTACAGATGCATGAGCAATGTGTATATATATATATATATATATATATATATATATATATATATATATATATATATATATATATATATATATATATATATATATATATATATATATATATATATATACATATAATTTTGTTATGTAGAAAATATGGACTATATTATGCAATATATTTATTATTATAAAATATTAAAATATATTAAAACACATGGCATTGACAATGGTAAATGGCATTCAATAGCAAGTAAAAAAAGCTACATTCATTAAATATTATGTCATAGATTAATATTATATGTAAGTTATATGTCATACAGCTACATAAAAAACTGAGACTACGCTGAAAAAAACTATATTAATTTATAAAATATCTGTCAAAATATTGAAGAAATTCTGTAATATATTGCATTCATTATTATTATTATTATTATTATTATTATTATTATTATTATTATTAATAATAATATTCTTTCCAGTGATGGGTTGCAGCTGGAAGGGCATCTGCTGTGTAAAACATATGCTGGATAAGTTGGTGGTTCATTCTGCTGTGGCAACCCTGGATTAATAAAGTGAGTACGCCAAAAAGAAAATTAATGTTTCCAATAAAAAAGCTAATATTCCTAATAATAATTGTAACTTCAACTGTATATATATATATATATATATATATATATATATATATATATATATATATATATATATATATATATATATATATATATATATATATATATATATATATATTTAAATCTCCATTTCTCTGAATGGATTTCCTAGGTATGTGTTTAAGAAAAATATCTATTTTATTCTATAAAGGTCTGATAATGTTTTTTCCAAATTTCTAATAAATATATTGTCATTTAGAGTATTTAATTTAGCAGATAATTTGTCATAATACCAAATGTTTACATTTGTTGTAGCCGAAATGCTGGATTATTTCAGGCAATATAGCTTTCTTAACTCTTCTGAAGTTAAAATATTAGTATTGTGTTGTCTAGAACTTAAATAGAATAAGTTGTATCCTGAGAGAATTTCTTGATATATATATTATAGTTTGTAATTGTAAATGGAATTTTAACCTCTGCTGTTTTTGTTCAATTAAGTTAATAAAATGAGAAAATAATAAAATTGTTTAAATATATTTTTGGCTGCACGGTGGAGCAGTGGGTAGCACGTTCACCTCACAGCAAGAAGGTCGCTGGTTTGAGCTTCAGCTGGGTCAGTTAACTTTTCTTTGTGGAGTTTGCTTGTTCTCCCTGTGTTCATGTGGGTTTCCTCCGTGTGCTCCGTTTTCCCCCACTAGTCTAAAGACATGTGGTATAGATTAATAGGGTGAGCCAAATTGTCCATAGTGTGTGTGTAAATGGGTGTGTATGGATGTTTCCCAGTGATGGGTTGCAGCTGGAAGGGCATCTACTGTGTAAAAACATGTGCTGGATAAGTTGGCGGTTTATTCCACTGTGGCGACCCCAGATTAATAAAGGGACTAAGCCGAAAAGAAAATGAATGAAATATATTTTTCAAATGCACATTCTGATCATCGTTTCCAGTTAGGCATCTTGTTAAAACTAAATCTAGTCACTTGACCTGTTTAGCCTAGTCACTCCAATAATTCACAACTGTAAACAAACCAGCACAGAAACACTTGTTGTGCAATTTATTAGATGGTGACCTTTGACCTTTTGGTGTCAAAAAGTGACCCCAAGGACAGCTGTGTACCTACCGCAGTGCAATTGTTGTTGTTTGTTTGTGTCATCACAAAAAAAAAGACACTTGATGAGTAACCTTCATGCCCACCTTCTTTGCTGAAAATGACCTGCGGCGTCCAGGGATTTATAGGCCGCTCTAAGTTTAGTTGCTGGAGCGTTTTTATCCATGCGCACAGAGGTAAAAAGCCCACATTAGCGAATGGCCAGCCTCTAATCTGGGCTTTGAATGAATCCTCCAGGGAATGTGAACCCTGGTGTAAAGCCCCCGCTCATTGATTAGCAGAGCTTTCCTGCTGTAGTCAGTCACACTTCAAAAACACCAGGGTCTTAAAGGGATAGTTCATCCAAAAAATAAATTTGCTCACTATTTACTATTACTTGAGTGGGTGTAAACCTTTAAAAATGAACAGCAAAGAAGATATTTTGAAGAATGCTGGAAACCTGTAACTATTGACTTCCATTGTAGGAAAACAAATCATTTGAAAGTGTTTTTTTGTTGTTGTGTTGAGTCAGGGCCGGAGTGAGTCTTCTTTTCACCCCTGGAGTTTCAAGCTCTAGACCGGTCCATCTCAGTACACGGCTGACTATATTAAAATAACATCATTTCCAATTCAGTTTCTAATAACACTCTCTTGTCTTTTTCAAGGAAACAGCTGCTTTAGAACTTTAAATGTTTTTCATAAATATGAGAGGATTAAAGGGTAGCTAAATCTCCAACACTATTCTTAAAAACAGGGGTCAGCAATCTCGGTCCTGGAGGGCCGGTGTCCTTGCAGGGTTTAGCTCCAGCTTGCCTTAACACACCTGCCTGGGTGTTTTAAGTATACCTAGTAAGACCTTGATTAGCTTGTTCAGGTGTGTTTGATTAGGGTTGGAGATAAAATCTGCAGGACACCGGCCCTCCAGGACTGAGATTAGTGACGCTTGGTTTAAAACATCACAATGTCTTTTCCTGCAATATCTGAATATATTTTCTGTGCAAAATTCTTTATAGATATCCAGTCCTTTGTAGCGGTGGTCACACAAAAAATAAAATATGTACACCTATATAAGTACACCAAACAGTCTTATATGTCTTAACACTGAAAAGGAAAAAACAAAGAACTACTCAGATAACATTCGAACCATGGTCTGCGGTGTCGTAACGCAATATGCTGATCACTGGACCACAATGGCACTGTTATTCTGATGCGTTTGGAATAAAGAAACAAGTATTGCACTGTTATTTGTAATGTAATGTAATGTAATGTAATGTAATGTGTATTTATATAGCGCATTTATTGTGTATGGTCATACACCCAAAGCGCTTTACAATAATAAGGGGTGGAGGGTCTCTCCACACCACCACTAATGTGCAGCATCCACTTGGATTTTTCAGTGGATAGGGATGATTGGGAGGCCATGATCGCCTTGACACCGGGGTTACACCCCTGCTCTTTACGAGAAGTGCCATGTGATTATTCATGACCACAGAGAGTCAGGACCTCGGTTTAACGTCTCATCTGAAAGACGGCACGCACTGACAGTGTAGTGTCCCCTTCACTTTTACTGGGGCATTAGGACTCACAGACCACAGGTTGAGCGCCCCCTGCTGGTCTCACTAACACCACTTTCAACAGCAACCTAGTGTTCCCATGTGGTCTCCCATCCAGGTACTAACCAGGCTCAGCCCTGCTTAGCTTCAGTGAGTAACCGGTCTTGGGCTGCAGTGTGATATGGCTGTGGTATTTGCAAGACCACAGTATTACTTTCAAATGATGGCTTAATCTTTTTCTCCGCTTTTTAGATTTCTGATCAAGTTATGTCAAGTTATGTCAGGCACCCCTGAAATCTGATCCAGCAACTCATTTTACCGATCCCCTTCCTTAACCGCCCTCCTCCCCTTGTTCACTTTCACTTCCGCGACTCTCCAACCCTCTTCACTTTCGTCCGCGACAACCAATGATGTTATATTTGCTCACAGGGCTGCGAGAAAATAAATAAAAAGAGCGGAGCTGCGGTAAAATAATACTAAGTAATAATAATAAGAGTGAGATTGTGGTAAAATAAATAAATAAATTAAAAAAGTGTGACTGCTGAGAGTGCAAGCAGCTAGGGAAACCGGGCCTAGCGCCAAAAAAAAACACACCAGCCCACTGGGAATTCTCTCAGTCCTCCTGATTAGCCAATCCGGGCCTGTGTTCAGTCTTAAAGGGATAGTTCACCACAAAAATTTTAATTGACTCACTATTTACTCTTCCTCAAGTGGTTGTAAACCTTTTTTTTCTTCTGTTAACCACAAAAGAAGATATTAAGAAAAATGGTGGAAACCTGTAACCATTGACTTCCATAGTAGGAAAAACAAATATTATAGAAGTATTTTTATTTTGTCCAGATTCTTAAAGGGATAGCTCACCCAAAAAATTAAATTCACCCACTATTTACTATTTACTTAAGTAGTTGTAAACCTTTATGACTTTTCTTTCTTCTGTTGAACACAAAAGAAGATATTTTGAAGAATACCGGAAACCTGTAACCATTGACTTACATAGTAGAAAAACAACCCTATCTGTGCAGAGTCTTCAAGGCATAGTTCACCCAAAAATTGACATTTGCTCACTATTTACTCTTCTTAAGTAGTTTCTCTTAACAGAAAATAGATTAAAGAATGATGGAAACCTGTTACTATTTACTAATACAGTAGGAGAAACAAATACTTTGGAAGAAATTTAGTATTTTATATTTTTTATTTTGTCAGTTGGCATTTCTGTGTGGAGTTTGGATGTTCTCCCAGTGTTGGCGTGGTCCTCCGGGTGCTCCGGTTTCCCCTACAAGTCCAGAGATACAGGTGGACTTGTGGTGCATTGGTACAGGTGAATTGGGTTTGCTAAAAATTGACCATTGTGTAAAATGTGTGTGTGAATGAGTGTGTATGGGTTTCCCAATGATGGGATGCAGCGTAAGGGCATCTGCTGCAAAAAACATATGCTGGGTAAGTTGGCGATTCATTCCGCTGGGGCAACCCTAGATTAATAAAGGGACTAAGCTGAAAATAAAATGAAAGTATGAAAGTCTTAAAGGGATAGTTCACCCAAAATTTTTATTAACTTACCATTTACTCTACCTCAAGGTGTTGTAAACCCTTTGTTGTTTTTTTTCTTTTGTTAAACACAAAAGAAGATATTTTAAAGAATGATGGAAACCTGTAACCATCGACTTTTATTTTAGGAAAATCAAATTAAAATAAATAAATAGTTGTTTTCAGCATTTTTCAGGATATCTTCTTTTGTGTTCAATAAACCCTTCACACAATGGTGTTTAATGGTCTTAGGCATGTTAATAATAATTAAGCAATCACCAATAATAATAATAATAATAATAATAATAATAATAATAATAATAATAATAATAATTATAATAATAATAATTATTATTATTATTATTATTATTATTGGCGAATATTGTTATTTTTTTATTATTATTATTATATATTTAACAATAATATTATTGGTGACTATTGTTATTTTATTTTATATTTTTAAGAATAATAAAAATTATTGGTGAATATTTTTATATTATTATATTTACAGTATTATAATATTATTTTATTTTATTTATATGCCTTACACAGTAAATATTTATGATCAGTAAGTCATGAAAACATGCTAAATATGTGTTGAATATAATTTAATAAACAAAGTTAATCATGTTTCTATTTTCAGTTTTTAATTTAAGTAAAAATGACTCATAAGGTTAATTTGATTCTACTTTAAAAAAATTTAAACTGTAAATATAAATGTAATTTTAAATCCAAGGCATTAATAAAATGTCCTTACTTTTTCTTAAATACATCAATGGATGTTATTTATTATTATTATTATTATTATTATTATTATTATTATTATTATTATTATTATTATTCGTTTATTTTTCTTCAGATTAGTCTTTATTTCAGAGGTCACCACAGTGCAATGAACTGCCAACTATTCCAGCATATGATTTTATGCAACAGATGTCCTTCCAGCCGCAACTCAGCACTGGAAAACACCCATACACACTCATTCACACTCATACAAAATGGCCAATTTAGTTTATCATTTTCCCTATAGCGCATGTGTTTGGACTGTGGGGGAAACTGAAGCACCCGGAGGAAACCCACACTAACACGGGGAGACGTTATTATCATTAGTTATTTATTATTATTTCACTCATGCGCTTTTCATGACATTATCTAGAGAGAATCTAGATTAATAAATTTCTACGGTTAATTTAAAACACAGTTCATCTTTAATTTCTCCATGCATGCTATAATGTCTTATTATCTGCTGATGGATATATGAAATATGAGGCAGACGTCTGTGTAAAATCTCCTCGAGACAATTCAAACACACAGCTGCTGCTTTAAACTGTCCTTGAACCCTCATCTGTCCAGCGTTTCACCGCGCTGAACTCCAGCAAAAGAGGTTAACGCTAGTCTCCGGCATTAAAGATTTGTATCTGTGCTCCTATCAATCACCTTTATAAGGCTGCGAAGGTTACTCTGCAATTTGGGGAATCTCCATTGCTGGGGTGAATCTAGGCTCCGTCCCGCTCTAATGCTATCTTTGGAGGAAAAAACGCTGCGAGCCATTAGTGTAATGCACAGACTGCGTAATGCACATCATCCGTGTAACTTAACCCATGTATGATTCATGTTTCATATTGACTGCATGTGTGTGTGTGTGTGTGTGTGTGTGTGCAGAGGGCGACGGGACGCATGTAGATTCCAGACATTTCATCATGAAAATCTGAAGCTATAATGACTATTTGTGGCAGCTGTAATGTTATAAATGACCCAGTGTGGGTCAGAATCTGTCAGGACGATAGAGGATTTCTTTCTATACGGCATTATTTTGGAGACAATTCTCATTACTGTAATGCAGGATTCTCATTAAAAACCTCATTCCCTTATATTAAAATAATGGAAGATCGCTTAAATTCTGACAGTATTCATTTCAAGTTAGTTTATTAATCTGTTGTGGAAATATTTTGTTTTATGGGCTTGTTTGTGTACTATAGCTGATAATCTTTATGAAGCATTACTAAAAATAATGGCCATTAAAGAAAAGTACAACATTAAAGTATCCAGACACATTATTGTAATAAAGATTTTGGGGGAAATGTGCTTCATTTGTAATGCAAAACAGCTGCTAATAATATGACATGGCTATATTGTTGCATTAATATAATATATAAACACACACACACACACACACACACATTATACAGTATATACTGTGATCTATAGATATATAAACTGTGCTTAAATGAACTGTGCTTAAATAATAATAATAATAATAATAATAATAATAATAATAATAATAATAATAATGATAATAATGATAATAATGATAATAATAATAATGATGATAATAATAATAATAATAATAATAATAATAATAAAAATGATAATAATAATAATAATAATAATAATAATAATAATAACAATAGGTGGCATGGTGGCTTAGTGGTTAGCACTGTGGCATCACAGCAAGAAGGTCACTAGTTTGAGTCCCAGATCAGTCAGTTGGCGTTTCTGTGTGGAGTTTGCATGGTCTGCTCGTGTTGGCGTGGGTTTCCTCTGGGTTCCCTCTGGATATGGCTTTGATTTCCCCCACAGTCCAAACACATACGCTATAGGGGAATTGATTAACTAAATTGGTCGTAGTGTAGAGTGTGTGTGTGTAAATGAGAGTGTATGTGTGCTTCCCAGTACTGGGGGTAAAACATATGCTGGAATAGTTGATGGTAGGGTTTAACTCAAGTTAGTAGGTGAAACATCACGATGGACGATGGCATCGTCATCATAGGTGGCGGTTCATGAATAATTAATTAATTCATAACGAATTAATTATTTGTAGCCTACCGTTTGAACTCCCTGACCCTCATGGTCATTGTTTTATCTATAACCAAATCATAAATAAAGATAAGTTACACACACATGACCACCTGTCAATCACTTTTTCCTCAAGACTCTGGCATGAATAGGCAGAGTGATCCACCGCGGTGACTGAAGCTCTGCACAAGACTTTTGGCCAGCGGAGAAATTAAAATGGTCTTGCCAAACTGAGTCTGGTTCTCACAAGGTTTTTTTTCTTCACTCCCATCAGGTGAAGTTTTTTTTTCCCTCTCCGCTGTCGCCACTGGCTCGCATGGTTCAGGATTGGTAGAGCTACGCATAGATGAATTGGCTCTTCAGTGTTTGAACTCTCAGTAATGATTAAATCACACTGAACTGAGCTAAACTGAACTGAACTTAAACACTAAAAACTGAACTACACTGTTCCAGTTACTATGACCATTTATGTGAAGCTGCTTTGACACAATCTACATTGTAAAAGCGCTGTACAAATAAAGTTGAATTGAATTGAATCTGTGTCGTTATAATGGCGTCTATAAACTTGGTTGGTAAATAGGTGCACAACCAACAGCAACCAACCAACAGTATCTGAGGTTTACACTAACATGACTAAGTACAAGTGTCAAAGCAAAAGACTGAAGCAGTGTACTGATGCTGTGACACGCTACCTGATAGATTCAAAAGACAAACGAGTCACCAGAGGGAAATGAGATTAATTAAATATCACCTTTAACAACTATAGTGAGACGCCATCCAGCGGGACATCCTTGATAAACTGTCCGACGTGCACTGCTCTCTGGGGTTTTGTGCTCAGAGCACCCTATACTGACTGCTACAGCTCAAGACGTGCTCATACACTGCAGTGCATGATAGAGTTTGTGTGTGTGTGTGTGTTTATGTTGTCAAGTGATGTGCGATTTCAGCGGTATAGTGTTGAAGGAAATGCTTGGTGAAACCTCAGTGTGGACGTGGATCATTTTCGCTCTAAATGCCATTTTAAAACTAAGACGTATTAGTGTAAACGGGGCCTGAGTGTGTGTTATTTGCCAGTAGGTTGCTGGTGCGACGGGGGCAGGGTGGAGAATTGCGATGCTGGCTAAGCATCATGAAGTCTATCGGCTATTGGCGATGGATGATGGCATCGTCTATTGACCCAACCCTAGTTGGTGGTTCATTCCTCTGTGGCGACTGTGCTTAATTTAATGCAAATGATTTTTAAATATGACATTATTTACATTACATTTTCATTGCTATCATGCAAGAATATAATTTAAAGAATCCCATGATTTTCACTATTATGTGATGTGCATCACAAAAAAATTGTGGTCGTAATTTCAAAATGATTGCAGACATATGTTAAATATAATGAAATATAATGTAAAAAAAATAATATATATATATATATATATATATATATATATATATATATATATATAGTATACAATAATAGATAAATAAACAAATTAATGAATTAATAATAATGATTATATTTGTTCTTAGTTGTGATAAAAATAGGATGGCACGTTTGTGGATGAGTGGGTGTTTCTTGGTACTGGGTTGCGGTTGCAGCTGTGTAAAACATATGCTATAATAGTTGGCGGTTCATTCCGCTGTGGCAACTTCTGATTGGTCAGAGACTAAGCCGAAGGAAAATGAATGAATGAATGATGAATGTGAAAAAAAATCTTAATAGACACTAAATAAACATTTCCATCATCATTCATAATGCAAGATGTAATAATGTTTTGTGTTGTGCATGTGCAGGATTCATTTTTAAAGCTTTTGCACTCTGGCAACTCCTCTTAAAAGCATCAGGTGGTCAAACATGCATTGCTGAAAAAACATTTGTAAATGTCTGCATCATCATCCTCATCATCAGACACAAAGGTTACATGCACTCACAATGGAGCATTCTAGGAATCTGTGAAGAGCATCCACTGTGTGCTCAGATCTCCATACACTAAAAACAATTGCACTTTCAACAAACTTTAAAAAATCTCTGTCATTTGTTACAGCTATTATGTTTAGGTTTTCTCAAGTATAATTCAACTTTGGTCAAACTATATGGTTTTATTTAAATTTAAATAAAAACTAATTATTGTGGTCAATAAAACAAGGGCATGCAAACAAAATAAAAAATATAAACATTAGGGGTGTCAAAATTCATCGTTTTTTCGATCGTTTGTCACAGGGGCACTTAAGATCATTTTGGAAAGACACTTTCTATCCAAGGCTAAAAAGAGCATGTGCACTGCACAGGTTGAGCCCTATGTGTGCACGTGCCTGATCCACATTAAAGATCTGCAATTCTCTTCACTACTGTGTGTCTAACCTCAGAAGCAGCCTTGCACACACATTGTATTTAGGGCTGCTGTATTTGAATTTGAAAAAGGTCAAATGACTGGCAGCTACAGCCTGCCAAACAAAAACCATAAAATTACGGTAAAATTTCTTTGTTGAAATAAAGTGCAAAAAATAATAAATCTACAGATTTTTTCACTGTAAATAATACGACAATTTTATTGCA
This sequence comes from Danio rerio, assembly GCF_052040795.2. NCBI lineage: Eukaryota > Metazoa > Chordata > Actinopteri > Cypriniformes > Danionidae > Danio > Danio rerio. The sequence continues at coordinate 43,844,088 of NC_141044.1, forward strand.
TAAAATATATTTTAAAAAAAAATAATTATATAGTACAAAAAATAACAGTCAAGCTGTTAATTTACAGATATTGTTTGTTATTTTTACGAACTTTTGAATATAATTTAAAATAACAGAAAAAATATTGTATAAATAATACTGTAATATCCCTGTATAAAAAATAAAAATGTCAGTAATTTGTCTTAATGATAAAGTACCTAAAATGAAAGTCAAACTGTTAATTTAGAGAGATTGTTTGTCATTTTACTAAGTTTTGAATATAATGTGAAATGACAAAAAAAAAAATACTGTAAAAAATGTAGAGATATTTTCTGTAAAATTAGTTTTTTTTACAGTGTAGATGGATCAACAGTTTTATTCATGTCATCTCGTGCTACAGTTTCTCATCACATCATAACTAATCAAATGCTCTATATAGTCTGACATGCCCCGCCTCCTTCAAGACGCTTCTCATTAGTTTTTAATTTGATGCCGCTCACTGGCAGAGGGTTGATAAAACAAGATACTATTGGCCGTTTTTTACACAAGGGGGAGGAGCTACAATATGTCCCGCCCTCTCATAATGTTTCACTTAAGATTAACGTGTAATAATCGAATAAAATTGCACATTTCAAAGCACTTAACACAACGTCACAACCTTTAAGTAAAATCAGCTTGCCATTATTAGGGCAATCGCTTTTTACAGTATATAGTTTTTTTCAGTGTAGATTGGTTTGGGATGCTCTTTTGTCTGGAGCTATTATTGGCAAACAGTTGAGATGCATTCAGAATTACACATGCATTGATTCTGGCGAGCGTCGGGTGCTATGTTGGCCAAAGCTCAAAGGAAAACACAACCATCACACTTTGAGTTCTGTTACCATCCATAGCATGTTCCTGCTTTCTGTTTTTAAACAAAGCTGGAGGGCTTTAGGCTGGCAGACACAGTCCTGAAAATGGACACAAATAGTGCAGTGATGTATGCACGCATGTTTCTGTGTGTCTGTGTGTGATTTGTAATGCCATATATTACATAATTCAGTCCTATACGGTTGAAGTCAAATATTTCCCAAATGATGTTGAACAGATTCAGGAGTTTTTCACAGTATTTCCTATAATATTTTTTCTTCTGAAGAAAGTCTTATTTGTTTTATTTCAGCTAGAATAAAAGCAGTTCTTTATTGTTTTAAAGCCATTTTAAGGTTAATAATATAAGCCCCCTTAAGCAATATTAGTTTTATTTGCTTACAGAACAAACCATTGTTATACAATCACTTGCCTAATTACCCTAACTTTACCCTAATTACACTAGTGAAGCTTTTACATGAATACTAGTGTCTTCTAGTCTAATATTATGTGCTGTCATCATATTTTAATGCACGCTCCCACATTATCATTATTAATCTTATTATTTATTTGATTATTTATTCATTCATTTTCTTTTCGGTTTAGTCCCTTTATTAATCCGGGGTCGCCACAGCGGAATGAACCGCCAACTTATCCAGCATATATTTTTACACAGCGGATGCCCTTCCAGTTGCAACCCATGTCTGGGAAATCATTTGACTATTTTTTTACATTAATAACATATGATAATTAATATCACACAAAACTACACAAGAATATAAACATTTAATTACATTTTATGAAATTGTCATCATTCTTTTTATTATTTTGACAATTATTTATACACAAATTTAAATATTGCATTATATATTAGATTAATATACAAAAATGTATGCATATAAACATTTAATACACATTTCCATACATTATTTTTATGAATAATTTGATTATTCTCTCTATATTTATACAAATATTACATACAACTATTATTATTACACAAATATTATTACATTAATAAACAAAAATATAAAAATTTAATTCACATTTTACTAAATTATCATCATTCTTATTAATAATTTGACTACGATTTATACATGAATATAAATATTGCATTACATATTACATTAATATTAAATAAAGATGAATATAAACATTTAATAACCATGTGCATTATTTGCATTATTAATTGTATTATTATTTATGCATTAAAATTAATATAAAAACTATTAATATTACACAAATAATATAACATTAATAAACAAAAGCAAAAAAAGTGATTCACATTTTACCATCATGTCATTCTATTATTCTTATTATTAATTTGACTTTTATACATGAATAAAATGTATACATGAATACAAATATTGCATTATGTATTACACTAATATCCAGAAAAAAAGATGCATATAAACATTTAATACACATTTCCATGCGCATTATTCTTATTATTCCTTTTATTTCTTATTTCTTTTTATTGCACAAATTATTGTTATAATTATGTTTTTAAGTATTATTAGTATTAGTATTAATAATTGTATTATTATTATGTTTTTAAATTATTATTATTATTATTATTATTATTATTAAAAATGTTTTATTATTGATTCTAATTTATTGTACTTTATTTATTTATTGTACCTTTATTACTTATTTAAATGCATTATATTTAAATTTAATATTAATATATAATATTTCTGTTTACTAGGATTTCTGTTAAGCTGTTTTGACACAATCTACATTGTAAAAGCGCTATAGAAATGAATATGATTTGAACTGAATTGAATATTAATATTAATAATAATAATAATAATAATAGTAATAATAATAATAATAATAATTATTATTATTATTATTTATTTAAATGTATTGTACCTAATGAAGGTGCAGGTGGACATGAGAAATAATCAATTATGTGGAGTCTGTTTGCACACAGTTCATGAAGTCATTAAAAACCACAGCAGTTATTCACTGTTCTCAAAGCCCTGATCACACTATTGTTTGCTTATTGTTCTTTTTCAAACATGATCTACTGTAAACAAACCAGATCGACAGGTGGAGAGACAGACAAAATAAAAAAGGAGCTCAGATTTACCCAGCAAATGAGAATACTTCCTTATTCAGTGTAAGCAGAAAATGACACGATGTTGAAGGCAAAGCTCAAATAAGATTAATCTAAGTGGGTCGCGGCGGTCCAATGCTCTGCTTGTGCTAAAGCCGGCCTCAGAAAAAGAGAAAATCAATGCAAACTTTATTAAACTGATCAAGATTGGGTCATTTCAGGATGAAGCTTGGAAAAGTGGGATTAATTGTCAGGATGTTTGTTTTATTCTGACCTCCTTACTTTGGTAACACGGTAAGAATATTCATGTTGATTATGATTAAGTGGGATAAAAGAGATAGTTCACTCTGAAAATTTACATTTATTCACTATTTACTCACCCTGAAGGGGTTATAAAGCTTTATGAGTTGCTTTTTACTGTTGAACACAAAAAAAGATGTTTTGAAGAATGTTTGCAAGTCTTAGCATTGAAAGTCAGGGTATTTATACTTCATAGAGCACTCCAAAACTGACTATTACTGCTTGTTCAAACTACTTATTTAAAATGAGTTGAAACAACACAATAGGTTAGGGGTTTTAGGACAACTTAATTGTTTTATGTTCAAGCCACTTCATTTTTAAAAAATTAATTAAGAAAATAAACGTATTGATTTGTGTTGGGATAACATGAAGGAATTGCATTTTTTCACAGTGAATATCAGGGATTTGTTTGTTATTTTGTTGTATTTTTATAGTTAGTTTATTTTTTACTGCCGTTTTATTTCTCCCCCAATTGTCAACAGGCAAACAAAAGCTGTTAAAATACTTTCTGTGTGTGTTTTTTGTCTGCTCAGAGGAAAATTAAATGTTTGCAGCTGGGAACGCAACAATTATAGATTTTGGTTGCCCAATTATAGTTGGTTATCATAATTATTATGCATTAATTTATTTTAAAACACTGCTAGTTTAGTAACTCGCATGAAAACTCCTTAAATTTAAAGTGATGTTTAATGCTGCTCAGTAACTAATAAATACAGCACAAAATGATTTTAAAAACAAACAATAGTGCATTTTTTTAAATGACAGTACAATGAATGAATAAATGAATGAATGAAAGCATACATAAATAAATAAATAAATGCATAAATAAATAAATGCATGAATAAATAAATAAATAAATAAATAAATAAATAAATAAATAAATAAACGAATAAATAAATAAACGAATAAATAAATAAACGAATTAATAAATAAATAAATAATTAAATAAATAAACAAATAAATAAATTAATAAACGAATAAATAAATAAATAAATAAACGAATAAATAAATAAACAAATAAATAAATAAACGAATAAATAAATAAACAAACAAATAATTGAATAAATAATTAAATAAATAAACAAATAAATAAATTAAGAAACAAACAAACAAATAAATAAATAAATAAATAAATAAATAAATAAATAAATAAATAAATAAATAAATAAATAAATAAATAAACGAATAAATAAACGAATAAATAAACAAATAAATAAATAAATAAATTCTTGTTTTTTTTATTTGTTTTGCTGTGAAAAGAATTCACACATCTTTTCATGACGTTGTTTGACCTCAGGAGCAACTGATGTATTTAAGTTATAAAAGAGAGCACTGAGAGAAACAGATTAAGTGTTTACCTTTTACCCATATTATGCCTACCTCATCATGTTTGATACATGAATGGATGACCAAAATACAACTCTTAAACTCTCTTCATGGCCGCACTGCGCTCAGTGGTTAGCACTGTTTCCTCACAGCAAGAAGGTCACTGGTTCAAGCACTGGCTAGTTCAGTTGGCATTTCTGTGTGGAGTTTGCATCTTCTCCCCGTGTTGCTGTGGGTTTCCTCCAGGTGCTCCGGTTTCCCCCACAGTCCAAACACATGCGCTATAGGGGAATTGATGAGTTGTGTATGGGTGTTTCCTACTGGGTTGGAGCTGGAAGGGCATCCACTGTGTAAAACATATGCTGGAATAGTTGGTGGTTCATTCCGCTGTGGTGAACCCTGATGAATAAGGGGACTAAGCCGAAGGAAAATTTATGAATAAATGAATGTTCACACAGTATATGTTCATATAAGGCCATATAATACATTAGACATATTTATGCGTCTGTGTGTGTGTGTGTAATTTGTATATATTTCTATATGGGAAACATTGAATTGGTCCTTATGGCTGCACGATATTGGAAAAATGTTTTGTTTGTCTGAAATATATATTGCAATATGAATATATTTTCATCAAATTGACTTTAGGCCCACACGGAATCTGCGTGCGCAGAATTCCGCAGATTTTCCGCTGATTTTCCACAGAATTTCGCAGATTTTCCGCAGAATTCCGCAGATTTCTTCAGTTTTTTAGCCCATTATAAATTCTGTTTATTTACTTGAGTAAATCTGAATTTATTTAGTTTTTATTCAGTAATTTATTACTTTTTATTTAATATATTAAAGTGTAAGTTATGATACTCCGCTGGATACTCCCAAAATAATTCAGCAGAAATCAGCAGATTTTTACCAAAATTCTCCGCAGAAATAGCAAAAAAAGTCCGCAGATTCCATCTGGCCCTACTTACAACTAATTACAAGCATAGATTAATACAACAGACCAAATAAAATCTAAAGAATCGAACAGTATTCAGGTACAGAAATTCATTAATCAAATGTAAAATAACACTGTATACTCTTCATTCATTCATTCATTCATTCATTCATTCATTCATTCATTTTCCTTTGGCTTAGTCTCTGCTTTATCAGAGGTCGCCACAGCGGAATGAACCGCCAACTATTCCAGCAAATGTTTTACACAGCGGATGCCCTTTCAGCTCCAACCCAGTACTGTGAAACACCCATACACACTCATTCACACACTCGCATTCATACACATCCAATTCCCCTATGTGTTTGGACTGTGGGGGAAACCGGAGCACCCAGAGGAAACCCATGCCACCAACTGACCCAGCCGGGACTCAAACCAGCGACCTTCTTGCTGTGAGGCCAAGACCCTAGTCTTCACTGAATAAAATAAATAATGAAATATTAAAAATAATTATAAGTAAAATGTATTCTGGTTAATTATATTCCCAGCTCAACATTGCAGATCCTGCGACGTGACTACTGCAGATTCGTGCATTGTGATTTCGATGCTGATACAATATATATTGTGCAGCTCTAGTCTATCTTTTACCCAAATATGATTAAAAAACAGCTTTTATGAATGTTGTGTATTGCAACCGGTTCATTGAGCCTCAGTAATTTATACATTGTCTCAGTTTTATGGTTTGTCAATGCTGTGGACAAGGTTTGTTCAGATGTGACGTGAGGACAGACTGATTAAACGCTCCCCGCAAACTGAAACAAGGTCACTGTAAATCAATGAGGCCGCCTTAAGTGACCAGAGCTTTATTATCAACAATTTATTAGAGAATTATTTAATCCCGACAGGACGGTGAAGTGGCTTCAATCTAGACGAGCGCTTTATTCCTCTGAGACTGGTGTTGTTAATTAACCCGCTGAGTTACCGCGGTCATAAAGTCATCATTGTTTCTGCTTTGATGGATCATACGTGGTTAAAATGAAGCTGAGATTAGAATTAGACGAATGGATGAACCACAACAGGACAATCAAATTACTTCATCTCAACTGTCTGCGAGACAAGGGTGTTGGCATTACTTCACGAGTGTGCACTAATCAGCCACTACACTGTAAAACCTGATAAGTTAAGGCAAACTGTTTAAGGACAACGATTGTGAGCTTTGAAGCCAACAGGTTTAAGTACTGTAAACTCATATACATTCACTGGCCACTTTATTAGGTACACCTGCCCAACTGCTCGTTAACACAGATTTCTAAACAGCCAATCACATGGCAGCAGCTCACTGCATTTAGGCATGTAGACATGGTCAAGACGATCTGCTGCAGGTCAAAGTGAGCATCAGAATGGGGAAGAAAGGGGATTTAAGAGACTTTGAACGTAGCATGGTTGTTGCTGCCAGACGGGCTGCTTTGAGTATTTAAGAAACTGCTGATGTACTGGGATTTTCACGCACAACCATCTCTAGGGTTTACAGAGAATGCTCCGACAAAGAGGAAATATCCAGTGAGCGGCAGTTCTGTGGACACAAATGCCTTGTTGATGCCAGAGGTCAGAGGAGAATGGCCAGACTGGCTCCAGCTGATAGAAAGGCAACAGTAACTCAAATAAGCACTCGTTACAACCGAGCTCTGCAGAAGAGCATCTCTGAACACACAACACGTCCAACCTTGAGGCGGATGGGCTACAGCAGCAGAAGAGCACACCGGGTGCCGCTCCTGTCAGCTAAGAACAGGAAACTGAGGCTACAATTCACACAGACTCACCAAAACTGGACAATAGAAGATTGGAGAAACGTTGCTGCTCTGATGAGTCTCCATTTCTGCTGACACATTTGGATAGTCGGGTCAGAATTTGGCCTCAACAACATGAAAGCATGGATCATCCTGCCTTGTATCAGCGGTTCAGGCTGGTGGTGGTGGTGTAATGGTGTGGGGGAGATTTTCTTTGGGTCCATTAGTACCAATTGAGCATCAACGCCACAGCCTACCTGAGTATTGCTGCTGACCATGTCCATCCCTTTATGAGCACAGTGTCTCCATCTTCTGATGGCTATTTCCAGCAGGATAACGCAGCATGTCATAAAGCTCAATCATCTCAGACTGGTTTCTTGAACATGACGATGAGTTCACTGTACTCAAAAGGCCTCCAAAGTCACCAGATCTCAATCCAATAGAGCTTGTTGAATCTCTGCCATGAAGGATTAAGGCAGTTCTGAAGGCAAAAGGGGTACAACCTTGTACTTGTGAGGTGTACCTAATAAAGTGGCCGGTGAGTGTATTTACATTATATGCCAGTTGCTCTTAAAAACCAAGAACAATAATAAAAAAAACTGTTTGTTTTTATGGTTTCAGTTAACTATAATCATCTAAAGATATTTTTTTTGATTCAAAATGTACTCCAATCATTCCCAAATTAATATAAAGTACATTTAAATTACTCTACAACTCTCGCTATTAACAAACCATTAACTTTTAGCTCAATAAACTTCTAATTTGCTGCCTGTTAATAGTTAAGATAGCAGTTGGCTTTAAGTATTACTGATGTAGAATAAGATTGTGTTGAATATCTACTAATGAACAGCCAATATCTTAATAACAGGCAGGGAATAAACCTCTGGTTAGTGAGAATTGATACTGAAACTAAAGTATCACTGAAAACATTTTAAACATCTCATCATGACGTTGCTACTAGTAATGACGCTTGTTTCTCTAAGGACACTGACACTGGCTTACACATGCTCGAATCAGTTTATTTGAGCAAATATCTTCTCTGTCAATTACTGTAATGATGATTTGTTAGGGAGCGCTGCATGTAAGCACACACAGTTTCTGTCTTTTTGCATCTACAGCTGACAGCGCAGAGTGAAAATGAATGCTTCCAATGATTTTTTCCCCAAGTCATTTCCAGACATGATTAAGCATAACGACGGCGCTTCAGGGGCCTCATGTACGAAGACTTGCGTTGAATTCATACTAAAACATTGCGCACGCACAAAGATGTAAATCCCGCGCATATTCTCTTTGTTCATCCGACTTATCGTGAAACTGAGCGCACGTGCACGAGCACAAAACCCCTCCCTGCCTCCTCCCCCGTATGAATATGCTAATGACTCTACTTTGGCAAAACCAAATGAAAAAGCAACGGCAAAAGCAAGCAAGAACAGAAACTTTGAACAGAATGTGAATTGGAGGTGCGCCTATTGAAGGTAGACGGGAGAGAAACGGTGTTATTTGCAAGTTTGTGCTCCGGAATTAATAACAGATGAAAAAAATAGAGTGGGAGAGTTTAGCTGACGTGGGGTCTGGACATCACATTGTGAGTCAATTAAAAAAGAAATAGTCTGATGTAAAGGTGTAAAATTTGGAAACCTTATATACCTGCTAGACATAGTCCCATACAGCTGCCATTGCATGGCTCAAAGATACTTTGTAGTGTGCAATTTAACACAACTGCCTCTAGGAGTCGCCAATGGAAATAAAACAAACACACACAAGAAATGCACGTACGCCAGTCATGAAGTTGGCGTGGACGAACGCACATTTTCACGTTAATTTAATCATTAATAAATCCAAACGTGAGTGTGAAACCTGGCGTATGCAAAGTTTTTGTGCGTAAGCAGCGTTCATACATGAGGCCGCAGGTGTTTTGGCAGTGGATTTGTAATTCAGATTTTTGTATTGTTTTGAACTCCGTGTTGAAAGTAATGAGTACACTGTAAAAAAAGTCTGCAATTTTTTGGTTTATTTCCGGCAGCTGCGGTGCTGGAAAAAAAGTAAAATAACGGACATTAAATTACAGAAATTTACTGTAAAATAACAGACATTAAATTACAGAAATGTACTGTAAAATAACGGACATTAAATTACAGAAATGTACTGTAAAATAACGGACATTAAATTACAGAAATGTACTGTAAAATAACGGACATTAAATTACAGAAATTTACTGTAAAATAACGGACATTAAATTACAAAAATGTACTGTAAAATAACGGACATTAAATTACAGAAATGTACTGTAAAATAACAGACATTAAATTACAGAAATTTACTGTAAATAACAGAAATTAAATTACAAAAATGTACTGTAAAATAACAGACATTAAATTACAGAAATGTACTGTAAAATAACAGACATTAAATTACAAAAATGTACTGTAAAATAACAGACATTAAATTACAGAAATGTACTGTAAAATAACGGACATTAAATGACAAAAATGTACTGTAAAATAATGGACATTAAATTACAGAAATTTACTGTAAATAACAGACATTAAATTACAAAAAATGTACTGTAAAATAACAGACATTAAATTACAGAAATGTACTGTAAAATAACGGACATTAAATTACAAAAATTTACTGTAAAATAACGGACATTAAATTACAGAAATGTACTGTAAAATAACAGACATTAAATTACAGAAATGTACTGTAAAATAACAGACATTAAATGACAAAAATGTACTGTAAAATAATGGACATTAAATTACAGAAATTTACTGTAAATAACAGACATTAAATTACAAAAAATGTACTGTAAAATAACAGACATTAAATTACAAAAATTTACTGTAAAATAACGGACATTAAATTACAGAAATGTACTGTAAAATAACAGTTAATAAATTACAGAAATTTACTGTAAAATAACAGACATTAAATTACAAAAATGTACTGTAAAATAACAGACATTAAATTACAAAAATTTACTGTAAAATAACAGTTATTAAATTACAGAAATGTACTTTAAAATAACAGACATTAAATTACAAAAATGTACTGTAAAATAACGGACATTAAATTACAGAAATGTACTGTAAAATAACAGACATTAAATTACAGAAATGTACTGTAAAATAACGGACATTAAATTACAGAAATTTACTGTAAAATAACGGACATTAAATTACAGAAATGTACTGTAAAATAACGGACATTAAATTACAGAAATTTACTGTAAAATAACGGACATTAAATTACAGAAATGTACTGTAAAATAACGGACATTAAATTACAGAAATTTACTGTAAAATAACGGACATTAAATTACAGAAATGTACTGTAAAATAACGGACATTAAATTACAGAAATTTACTGTAAAATAACAGACATTAAATTACAGAAATGTACTGTAAAATAAAGGACATTAAATTACAGAAATGTACTGTAAAATTACAGAAATGTACTGTAAAATAACAGACATTAAATTACAGAAATTTACTGTAAATAACAGACATTAAATTACAGAAATGTACTGTAAAATAACGGACAATAAATTACAGAAATTTACTGTAAAATAACGGACATTAAATTACAGAAATGTACTGTAAAATAACGGACATTAAATGACAAAAATGTACTTAAATTTAGATTTCTGGTAAATTTCTGTAATTAAACCTCTGTTATTTTACAGTAAATTTCTGCCATTTAACGACCATAATTTTACAGTTTATTTTCTGGTACCCCAATAAACCGTAAAATTCCAGATGTTGTTTTACAATTTGCCTCATTACTTTAACTTACGTGGATTAAGTTCACAGCACTCAAAAAGATTAGTTTTTTTTTTTAACTCAAATGGTGTGTAGCAGTCAGTTTCTTCAAAGGGTTTGAGTTGCCTTAACTTGTTGGGTTTAACATTGCTCAGTTGGTTAGAGTTCTCTTCATTTTTTGGGTTTTACTGTGCTCAAATTGCTTCATTTATTCAAATGGATTAAGTTCACAGTACTCATTAGGTTTAGTTTTTTAACGTAAATGGTTTGCTGCAATCAGTTTCCTTAAAGAATTTGAGTTACTTTAACTTTTTGGGTTTTACAGTGTAGCTATTCAGGTAGTATAACAGTACATATGATGATGATGATGAGTGCGAGTCAACTGTTTGTTCCCTCGCAGCATGCTCTCTCTTTGAGTGTGTGATTCAACCTGACTCATGGTCATTTTTTTTTTACCTCAATGTTTTTTTTACAGCCATTTAAGCAAGGTAAAAAGTAACTTGTGTTACATTTTTTAAAAGTAACTCAAATAATATTACTAATTTCTAAAAGTATTGCGTTATATTACTCGTTACTTTGGAAAAGTATGATTATTACACAGCACGCTTTACTTCTAACGTGTTACCTCCAACATTGGAGGTGCGTACATTGTCTAACACTGTGATCCAGTAGTCATCTTCAAACTCTAAGTCAAGTTTAATACATGTTTTATTTATTTTTCTCCAATTTATTTGTGCTTCTGAACTGCATCTACAGCTGACAGCGCAGAGTGAAAATGGATGCTTCCAATGACTTTTTCCCTAAGTAATTTCCAGACATGATTGAGCATAACTACAGCGCTTCAGGTTTCACCCCTCATCCTCGACATTTTTACAAATACGCACAGAACTCATCCTAAGAGAGCGGAGGACTCACTTGAGTCTGATTTCAGTGGGCGTATTGATTTCAAAGCGTCATTAGCGTGTTGCTAGCATGCTAACAGCGAGAGGATTGCGCGTCTCCCCCGTGATTACAGCGGCCCACTGAACCTGCTGTCAATCAACCCCTCCCGAACCCTCACCTCCAGGGGAACCGCAGTCTGCGTGCATGTGTGCGTGGGGAAGCAATTAGTGATTAATACACTGATTAGCATTGAAAGGCTGGCTGTTAGCGAGACGCAGGGCGATTTCCATGGAGCCGGTGTGGGTGTGTAGCTTGTCATCATCGCTGACAGACGTTTCTCCTGCTACTTGAGCAGCGGCTCAAATCTTCAGGGTCGATCTCGGGTCACTTTAAGCGACTGGGCTTGATTGCAGACTTTTTCTAGAGATTTTAAGTTTTTTTTGTGTGTGTGTATCTGTCAAGTACATAAGTCCTAAGAGGCCATGCATTCAGATATTTATTCTTTGATCGTGTCCTAATCATTTTTCAATCATTCACTTTCTTTTCGGCTTAGTTCCTTTATTAATCTGGGGTCGGAATGAACCGCCAGCTTATCCAGCATATGTTTTACAACTCCACGCTGTGTCTCAAGTCCGCCAACATACATGGCGAGCTAACTGGACAAACTGTTAACAGCAGAAAAGCTGTCCAGATGGAGGAAAGAAGCCAACTAGTAAAGCCTTGTTTAAGCTTCTGCGTCAAGTGACCGGTGTAACCCACGGCGCATGCAACGTGCATTTATACTTCTGCGCGCTGTCTCTGTTGGTCTGCATTAACATTTCTGAAACGCTAGTGGGCAGTGAGGTGTAAATGTTCCTCTGTGTCGAGTTTCTCTGCTGCTGTTGTTTTTTCTGAACGCTTCCTGAATGTACAAGTGACTCAAACTCGCTCATTTTGTGGCAGGAACCGGCGGACGTGCAACAATTTTAACTATGAGGTAAACACAAAACAAAACTTTCCATCCGGAGCTCCTTCACGGGACTCCACACTTGTAAACAATCGCTCCATCGGGCTGGCGCTACCAAGCCGACCAATCACAGAGCTTGCTCTACGCGTCGGTGCGACGTGTAGTTACATTTTTTGAGAGTTACACATCAGCGACAGCCATAGGGTAGGGCTATGCGTCCACGCGTAGGCTGTGCCGTAGCATACGCGTGTTGGATAACTCTGAAACTGACCCTTTTAGGTTTTGATCCTGATTAGAGATGTGAACCTATACTGGTCTCACGGTTCAGTTTGGCTACGATTATCATGCCATCGATTCGGTTCAGTTCGATATATCTGTGCGTCACGGTGCATTGACGATGCTTAGCATATACAGTGTTATAATTTAGGGGGAAGGCCATAACAAGCTGTCTGTATAAACACACAGACACACAGAACCACACGGTCTCTCATTCACACACAAACACAAACATAGACAGCACCAAACAAACAAACAAACACACACACGCACACACACACACTTAAGCCCTCGCTACAGGGAGAGCTTGCGCTGAGAAAAACGAAAAAAAAGAAGCACTTTTCCGACGGTCCCTTACTGAGAGCTCCTGTCAGCGCGAGCTCTCCCGGCTAAACGCATATTGCGAGGGCTTAAACGGAGCAGTGCTCATAATGTCGAGCGAAAAAAAAGAAAGACAGCTGTGAAACATAACCAGCTTTGTCGTTTTGTAGGAAACACACTTTAGATCTTTCTAGGGTAAGAGGTTTTTGAGATAATGCCGTCTATAACTGAATGTGTGTCAGGAAAATCGAAAACAAAACCAACTGAACCGCGCTCATTTCTGGCGCCCCCCTGGATATACAGCGCCCTTAGCATATGCCTATGGTGCCTATGCCACGGGCCGGCCCTGAGTGTTGTAAATACCCGCGCTCACCTCCGTCGCGACAGAGCGCATAGGAGATAAATGACGTCAGTACATAATAACCGGTTATGATTATTACTGAACTGATACCGATTTGTCCCCATCTGCATCGCGGTGCACCGAAGAAACAATTAATTTTGACACCCCTAATCCTGATTGTGGTGTTGCTTTAAATTCAAATGAGATTGTGCTCTTTTTAGAAGAGGGCGGAGCTACAAATGCTTGTGCATCAGCATAGATTCAAAGACAAGACTAACGTCCTATGCTAATGACAATCACTAGTGGGCGGGGCTTCCCCCCTTTGATGACACCTGCAAAGGGAGAATGTCAATCAAAGTGTTTCTGCAGACTGTTTTCATCAAGTCTGATTATAAGAAAATAAAATGAATACATGATTACCATTAGGAGCTGACAGATTAATCGGTGCCTTTTAACAAACATCTCCAGTCAGACACATGCACATCTCCATTACTCCACCACAGCAGCAGTATACCTGGCCTTAACCACCGCATGTCTGGAGTGTTTTCTGCCCACTGTCAGCTTTGGATGGGTCAGCTGTCACTTTTAAAGTAGGACAGCCGCTAGGCCTGAGCTTATGAGCTCTCCGCCGGGTCAAACCTCGACCTACGGGAACCCGAGACGGAGATCTGTTGTTTTAGAGTCTGCAGTTTCACACATGCCACATTCCCAGACCACTGTAGCTGACCACACACATTCACACTACAATCAGACTTCAGATGAAAACAAACCGAGGACAGCTAAATCACAATCGTACGCTCGCTAAGGACACTCGCTGGGGTGTCAGATGTCAATAATTCAGGTCTCGAGTCCTCATGGGGACTTCATCAGAAGCTCAAATGTGTTTTGAGGGTTATGGTATTTGAAATAAATAGATTAGGTTCAACTTTATTGTCATTACACATGTACATGTACAAGGCAACAAGTGCAGGATATACAGTACAGCAGGTATAAGTTATAAGTGCACTATATAGAAGGGGTAATATTTACATATGGATGTACTTCATAAAATACACAATAAATATAAATATATATACATATAAACATAATATACAATGCTATTATTCATTTATTCATTCATATTTCTTCGGCTTTAACCGCCTTATTCGTTCCTTATGAACTGCCAACTTATCCAGTGTATGTTTTACACAGCGGATGCCTTTTTAGCTGCAACCCAGTACTGGTAAACACCCATACACACTTATTGACACACACACACACACACACACATTCATACACGGCGGTCAATTTAGTTTACCAATTTTCCTATGGCGCATGTGTTTGGACTGTGGGGGAAACCGGAGCACCTGGAGGAAACCCATGCCAACACGGGGAGAACATGCAAACTCCACACAGAAACGCCAACTGACCCAGTTGGGACTCGAACCAGTGAACTTCTCGCTGTAAGGCCACAGTGCTAACCACTAAGCATGTCGCTCACATAATGTTAATATATGCAATGTATTTGAATACACATGATATACAATGGGTATTGTATAAACAATGGGTATACTGTTCAGGTTGCTTTTAATAATCAGGGACATGCATATAGATATGAACATAATTTAGAGGTTGTAAATTGCTATAAACGGGAATTACAAATATATATGTAGATGTGTTTATGAAACATTTAAAAATGTATTTGCACAGTGGATATGTACAACTAATTGCAAATAAGTATTTATAGTGTAGTGCAATGATTATGTGCTATATTAAATGTGCAATATGAAACATGGAATTGTAAATTGAAAATAAATTGTGTAATTGAAATAAAATGTGGTAGGGCGGCATGGTGGCTCAGTGGTTAGCACTGTTGCCTCACAGCAAGAAGGTTGCTGGTTCGAGTCTTGGCTAGGTCAGTTAGCATGTCTGTGTGGAGTTTACATGTTCTCCCCGTGTTGGCATGGGTTTCCTCTGGGTGCTCCAGTTTCCCTTACAGTCCAAACACATGTGCTATAGGGGAATTGATCAACTAAACTGGCGGTAGTGTTTGTGTGTGTGTGTGTGTGTGTGTGTGTGTGTGTGTGTGTGTGTGTGAATGAGTGTATACGGGTGTTTTCCAGTACTGAGTTGTGGCTGGAATGGCATTTGCTGTGTAAAACACATGCTGGAATAGTTGGCAGTTTATTCCGCTGTGGCGACCACTGATGGATAAGGGACTAAGCCGAATGAAAATGAATACATGAATAAAATGTGGTGTTGGAAATCAAGTTTTAAATAAAATGGTATTTTAAATAAAAGATTATGATGCCAAACTCATTTTTACAAAATACTGAATTTTTTTTAGTCAGTGAAAATAAGGAACACATCAGAGAATTTGACATTTGACTTGAACCCCGATCAGAGTAGGCTGCACTGTAAAACATAGTCTTATGGTGCTTTCACACCTAGACTTTTGTTTGGGAACCTGTCTCATTTGCCCAGTTAGCGGGGTTCGTTTGGCATATGTGAATGAGGTGGTCTCGGTTCGATTGAAACGAACTCTGGAGTGGATCGATTGTAAAGAGAAAGCGAGCCCGGTTATATCACAGTGTATTAATATGCATACAGCTATATGAAGAGAGAATTATGAGTAGGGCGGGAGGTCATTCAACAGTAATCCCGAGTGTCCCGCAAATGCACAGAGAGTCTCGGATGCCCCAAACGAGTGATATTATCATGCGTCTCCCTCCCGGTCTTCAAATACGTCGCGGACCCTTCTCACCGCATCCCTCCTCGCTCTTCAGACACATCCTGCGCACCTTGTCAGACACCACCAAACCACCACCCCCCCTTACAGCTGAGCGGGACTCTGCAAAATAAACCATGAAACTCGGACCAATGTGAGGAGAGTTTACATGCACGTGACTTGTTTTAGCTCTTTTGGTCCGTTTAGAAACTTTGCCGTGTGAAAGCGAACCGCTCCAAGAGCAAAGAGCAACAATGTAACCATTTTAATCCCTGTTTCAGAACAACTGAATCGGTTCACAGGTGTGAAAGCAGCCTAAATCAGCAGTTTATTTGTGTTATTTCTGCTTTTGAATTGCTTTATGGGATCTTGATCTTTCTTTCAAGAATTTTTATAAAATCAAATCAAGTCACTTGTAGGGTGCTTTCACGCTAGCACTTTTGGTCCGCACCCGGGTTCGTTTGACATCATAGTACCATACGTTTAGCTAGTGTGAACGTGTCTTCTGAACTCAGGTGCGCACCCGTGAACCGTACCCGAGTCTGCCTGAAAGAGGTGGTCTGGGGTACGGTTCATGCGAACTCTGGTACGGTTCACTTCTGATGTGAGTGCAATCGTACCAAATACCAGAAGTGAACCGCCAACTGTACAACAAACTATCGTTTTCATAACGTTCGTTCGTGTGTGTGTGTGTGTGTGTGTGTGTGTGTGTGTGTGTGTCTGTCACGTTTCGTACCTTGGTGACACCACGGGACTGAGCGGGGGAAAAACAGTGATACACAGTGATGTCTGCTTGTGTCCTCCAAAACAGGTCCTGCAGACACTGTGTGATGTTCTGAATGTTTATGTTTGCGGCAGATGGACACGAGTCGCTTTTTTGTATGTCCAAAACCAAAAGTTCAGTTAAAGCAGAATGACCGCGATGTGCGGAAGTCTTTCCATTTTGGCGCTTGCTTTCGTGACCGTCACCTAGCAACGGCAGTAAACAAAACAGCAGCTAGATGATGCAAGCGTACCGGGGTTCAGAAGGAAAAAAGACAGTGTGAACACAAACCAACCGAGGAGGTGGCAAGGGGGGACAATCGAACATGGGTATGGTCCAGGCAAATAAACCAAGTGTGAAAGCACCCTTATTGCCACAGTATCAGCAGCATGCGTGCTATGATGAGTGAAAAGCTTAGTAGCTAGCTCCAGAAAGTGCAAAATACATAAGTGCAAAATGCAACAACATACTCAAAAAAACAACAACAACAACATACTATTAGCAATGTTCTTAGTAATACGTAAAAGGCAATAAATACATGGAAGAAAATAAATACGTAACAAAAATACACATGTAGGGACAGATAGACAAGTACACAGTCAAAAAGGTCTACACATAGTCTGACTGTTGGTGGAAAATTGTTGTATGCAGTATTGTTTTAAGTAAGGATTGGTTAAAGGGCTGTGCATGCTACATCTTGATGGTTTGCAGTGAGGGGTATGGAAAGAGTTTGTGTGAGGTGTCCTATTTTTAACCTTGAAAAGCTTAAAAAATGGAGTTTTATGAGCATTTTAATAGTGCGCAGTGCTATATTGTCTGTATTGGTGTTGTATACTACAGAAACTACAGACTTATTTCTCTAGATATTATTTATTATGCAATATTCATCACAAACTACTGAAATGTCAATAAAAGCCATTTTGTTAAACTGTAGAGTTGAATTTACTACATTAAAAGTGGACAAAGCAGAGATCAGCAGCCCATAATGAAATTCACAGCCACAAATAAACAAATATTTTTTACAGAGTACATAGTTTATAACAAGCATTACAACATACATAGAAAATGTTTTGATTTCATGCTGACTTTAGCGAACATAATAATGCATGTTTTGTCTAATGCTACCATGTCAAACCAACATAATGCTACATCCTAGTGTCCTGGCATTGGATTTCTGCAAATGAAAGGTGTTTTGCACCATTTTAGGATCTGCTGCATGAGCTGCTGTTTCCACTCTGTTCTCCTTTAAGATCAGCTTACTCATTCTTACTCTCATTTAGTCTCTCATTGCACTGACACACATTTAATCTCATTCCAAAGAGGTCACAGCACTTTTGGGTTCTTCTGTTTGTGTCTTCAAAAGACATTTTTAAAATTCTACTTCATATTTACTAATGGCATATTAGTTAGCATTAATTCAACATAGTTACAATATAAATACAATTTTTTTTTCTACAGCGCCTTTAACGGTGTCAAAACACTTTACACAGAAGAAGGTTAAAGGTGCTGTATGTAAGTTTTTGGCTCTTCTAAAGCATAAAACACCTTAATGTGTGTGCAGATATTTCAGAAACATGCTCAGTGAACATTCTTGCTTATCTGTTATACAATGCTGAAGTCAGATATTCTGCTTTGAACATGTGCCTTACATGCCGGAACGGCTGTCTTTGTTTTGGTCCCTTTAACCCGCCCAATGCCAATTACAATTCAGCACTCCAGGTTGCCAGATAGTGGAAAACAGTGTATTTCATTCATTCAGTCAGGAAGACTCTAAAGTTATGCATTTATGGGGAAATGTGACCTCCGGTGGACAGTAGTAGACTCCGAAATGAGATGCAGATTCAGAGTTCCACTTGAGGTTATTTATTAGCAAATAGTATAAATATTATGAGCGTAATCATTAGGTGAGCAGGTTAAATTGTGACCTCGTGTCCTAACAACACGCTACGTGACGAGATACGCAGTGATGCACCACACGCAACAGGATAGAAATGTAAATACAGCCATTGAGAAGCACAGAATAGTGCACTCACTGTACTCCAGCCAAATGTTGAGCTTTATAATCTAATGAATACATGGTAAACTTCTTTAACATGATTAAATGTAGATGCTGAATCACTGATATATATATATATATATTGGTTTAATTTGAGATTGAACCCTTTAATTTGAGATCGGAGCTGCTTTAACTCGCAGTTAAGCTCCCTCAGCCACGATACTGTACATTCAGCTGCATTTCAACTGAAGAAATGAAGTCATTTGCTTTGAAATGACTTGATTAAACGAGGACAGAAGTTTCACTGGTGTATGAACTATGGCTTTGCTTTTCATACAGACTCACGAGTGTTTGAGTGCAGCTACTCTATTCTCCTCTTCCTCAGGGCATTATCTCCTGTAATATGATCAAGAAAAATACAACTCACTTGTAAGGCTATTTGTTATTGTCTTCATTAAATGATGGCCTGTGAATCACTCTAATGGTTTCCTCTGGCTCTGGAGGCTCAAAGAAAAATGTGGCTTGCATGAACTCTTGAGACAGTTCACCAAGTTTATTTTGTCCTTTGCTGAATACTGCACTGCAAGAATCACACTATAGTTCATGCAAAACTGACGCCTAAATCAGCACTTGTCATGTGAATCGCCTCCTCTTGCTGAATCACTGAATGCCTGCTCAATTGTACGTCGCTTTGGACAAAAGCATCTGCTAAATGACTTAATATAAACGTAAAATTCCTTGACTTGACTTTAGCCACACGCAGATCATAACTGTCCATCATCAGAGAGTCGCTATCAGTTTAGTGATGCAGAAAGCGCTTCATGACCCAAAGGATTCATATGCCATATGCAAGAGAATCAGGCTTCACATCCATGAATATGTGGGCCAGCAGCCAGTGACATTCAGCAAGATATACATACAGTGTCTTAATATATGCAGATTGAGATGCATGCAGATCCGTACAGTGCAGTCTGTGTTTATGACACTCAGTCTGCCGTTATTTATTCAGAGACGACTGATGGAAATGGAAATAGCCGGAGAAACATTCATGTCTGAACAGCAGTCGCTTTAATAACTGCATCAAGCCCCTGTACGCTTAATATGCTCACTAACAAACAGCATGTGCAAAAGAAAGTTAAAGACAATGAAAATTCTGGCATTTTGAATAGCAATACAATCAGAATGCAGATCTGACATGCAGTTTCTTTTTAATGCAATTATTTTGAGTGTAACGTGTAAAATGTCAATGTTAAATGGATTCAAGTCTAAATAAACGTCCCTTTAAATTCAATATAGGGCTGCGTGATAGTGGGAAAATCTGACAATGCGATATTTTGCTTTGCTGCGATGTGAATATAATTTCAATAGATGACTTAAATACCTCTATTTGGAAAGATTTAATCCATAACCCGACTTTACCATTAAATCCGTTTGTAAATATTAGAACGACCGCTCACCGAACTACTAGAGGAGGTGACAGAGGGGACTGCATTATTCCTCTCAAAAAAAAGTCAATTCAGTCAATCTGTATTTTCAGTGAGAGCTGCTAGGGAATGAAACTCCATCCCACCAACAATTAGAAGATCATGCACTTTTCGTTCTTTTCAGTCTCATGTTAAAAATTGGTTATTGACAAATCAGTATTGTCAGCATTAGTACTGTATTCTTGACACATTTGTACTGTTGTCCTTGACTTTTTGTCCTCTGCTGCCATCAGTCTGTTCTTTTTTTTTCTTCTTCTTCTTTTCTTTTCTTAACTCTTTTAACTGTATTTTTTATATGAAAGTGTATTTAATGTTTAATGTTGTGCTTCTATTTGAGGTGTGACTTTTTAACATTCTGTAAGGGGTCTACGGATGAAAAATGGCCATTCTTGGCTAATTCTGGCACATTTTACAGTAATGTTTATTAATGTGCATTGACCCTGTAAACAAATAAACTTAACTAAAATTAAAAAATAATAAAAAAAATTTAGATGGACTGAGATGATCAAGTCTTTTTTTCTATGCAGTGTGCCTACAAAAATTATAATAAATTACAAGCGAAAAATAAATAAATAAACAGTGCTTTATGGTTTTTAGGGAGAGTCTAACAGTGTTCATGTAAAGAAATTGAACAATGAAATGTAAACACAATATTGTATAACTAATTTAAAAATAAAAATATTCAAAATCTTTATCTTTTAATCTGTAATACAATGGAATACAACACAATACAGTGCAATGCAAAGCAACACAACACAATACAATACAATTCAATACAATACAATACAATTTAATGCAATGCAATGCAATGCAAAGCAATGCAAAGTAAGGTAAGGCAATACAATACAATACAATACAATACAAAACAGTACAATACAATACAATACAATACAATACAATACAATACAATACAATTCAATGCAATGCAATGCAATGCTATGCTATGCTATGCAATGCAATACAATACAATACAATACAATACAAAGCAATGCAATGCAATACAAAACTTTATTGTCAGACTTGCATCTGAAATTTTTCTTGCATAAAAGCATGATAAATACTCTTGGTGTGACTCTGGAGTCAGATCTGAGTTTCAATAGTCATGTCGAAGCACTTAGTAAATCAGCATACTATCATCTCAAAAACATTGCAAGAATCAGATGCTTTGTTTCTAGTAAAGATTTAGAGAAACTTGTTGATGCTTTTATCAGCAGCAGGGTGGATTACTGTAACGGTCTCCTCACGAGCCTTCCCACACAGTCAGACAGTTGCAGCTCATCCAGAACACTGCAGCCAGAATTCTGACCAGAACCAGGAAATCAGAGCACATCACACCTGTCCTCAGGTCTCTACACTGACTCCCAGATACATTCAGAATTGATTTTAAAGGATTATTACTGGTCTATAAATCACTAAATGGCCTGGGACCTAAATACATTACAGATATGCTGACTGAATACAAACCTAAGAGATCACTCAGATCTTTAGGATCATAAAAACTAGAAACTCCAAGAGATCAGTGAAAGCAGGGTGAATCTGCCTTCAGCCACTTTATTAGGTACACCTGCCTAACTGCTCGTTAGCACACATTTCTAATCAGCCAGTCACATGGCAGCAACTCAATGCATTTAGACATGTAGACATGGTCAGGACGATCTGCTGATAGAAAGGCAACAGTAACTCAAATAAGCACTCGTTACAACCGAGCTCTGCAGAAGAGCATCTCTGAACACACAACACGGCCAACCTTGAGGCGGATGGGCTACAGCAGCAGAAGAGCACACCGGGTGCCGCTCCTGTCAGCTAAGAACAGGAAACTGAGGCTACAATTCACACAGACTCACCAAAACTGGACAATAGAAGATTGGAGAAACGTTGCCTGCTCTGATGAGTCTCCATTTCTGCTGACACATTCAGATGCTCGGCTCACAATTTGGTCTCAACAACATGAAAGCATGGATCATCCTGCCTTGTATCAGCGGTTCAGGCTGGTGGTGGTGGTGTAATGGTGTGGGGGAGATTTTCTTGGCACACTTTGGGTCCATTAGTACCAATTGGGCATCAACGCCACAGCCTACCTGAGTATTGCTGCTTAATCTCTAAAATGCAGAAGTAAAATGACAATAAAAGTACTTTCAAAAATATAAATTCTAAAATTAAAGTGAAACCCAAAAAAATCTCAGACCGATGCGTAGAAAAACGTTGTGTTGTGTAAAAAATCTGCTCTCTTTGCAGAGATGAGTGTGAAGCGTGAAATGATGTGTGTTTTCCGGTCTGCGTGTGTGTGAGTGTGTGTTCTGGGCTGTTCTGCAGGCTCTTTCTCATGCTTGTGTGCGTCTGCTCTGCTCTTTACCGATGTCCTCTGATACATACACACACACACACACACACACACACACACATACACACACACACACACACAAACTGAACTGCTGACATTTGACTCTGTAATTCATTTGACTCTGTGTGTGGATTACAGCCGGAGGAATCATCACACACCAGCACTCACTCTCATAATACAGAATATTTCAGCATGAGTTCCTTCTAAAAATTGTTGGGTTGTCATAACTCAGTGTTGGGTCATATATTTTTTCAGTTTAATTTATATATATGTATTTTAACTCAACAGCTGGGTTTGTCCAGAATTATGACATTCATTTGATATCTAAATATATCTGATGATATCATTTTTAATTTATTATTAAAGTATTAAAAAAATTCTGTTTAGTTGCATATATTATTTTATTTTGGTATTAAATTATTTATTTTAAACTTTAGTTTAAGATTTATTAAATTTCTATTTGGTTGTTTTTTAATTGGTGAAATTTCTATGGCAGCTAATTAAAATAATATTTATGATTAATAGTCAACTGTGAGTTATTAAATTTTTTTCATAATTAAAAAAAAATTATTATTTATTTTTAGTTGTTATTTGAATTTATTTTACATTTTAACAATGTTTTTTACAATGGATTTTTTTTTTATTTTATTAGAAATTATTTTTCATCTTAATTGGATTTTCATGCATTTATTTTTTTAAGTTATTTTTTTTTCCGCATTTTATTTTTGTTATTTTCAGTATTTTTCTAACAATGATTTGAAATGTGCTGACTAACTGAAAACAAAAGTTTTGTATTAAACGGTGGCTCAGTGGTTAGCACTGTGACCTCACAGCAGGAAGGTTGCTGGTTCGAGTCCCGGCTAGGTCAGTTGGCGTTTCTGTGTGGAGTTTGCATGTTCTCTCCGTGTTGGCGTGGGTTTCCTCCGTGTGTTTCCCCCACAGTCCAAACACATGCGCTATAGGGGAATTGATCAACTAAATTAGTTGAGAGTATCAGTGTGTGTGTGAATGTGAGAGTGTATGAGTGGTTCCCTGTACTGGGTTGCTGCTGGAAGGGCATTGTGTAAAGCATATGCTGGAATAGTTGGCGGTTCATTCTGCTGTGGCGACCCCTGATAAATAAATTAAGCCGAAGAATGAATGAACTTTCTTGAGATTTTTCTTGATGTTATGAACGCATGCACTCTAAAAAATGATAGGTTGTTTTAACCCAACATTGAGTCAAATATAGACAAAGTCAACTGTTAAGTTATAAAATGTAATTTAAATTTAATAACAAAACAACTTAACCTGATATTGTGTATGATTTGACCCAACACTGGGTTAAAACAATCCAGCATCTTGTAGAGTGCATGAAGGCATGTGTTGATCTGCCAGCAGTGGTGAAGAGCTGAAGTGTGTTGGTGTTGTTTGTGTGCTGAAGTGAATGAGCTTCATACACACACTCATTGGCCTGAATCAGTCGGAGCCGTTCAAACACACACTGACAGCCTGCTGTCCTTCAGATATCACACACACACACACACACACACACACACACACACACACACACACACACACACACACACACACACACACACACACACACACAAACACACAGACACTCAGAAGAATAAAACGCTGTCTTCTACTGCATCTGCATGAACACACACAGACACTGACACACATACACATACACTGACAGACACTCCAGGTCACTTATACATGAGCACTGTTGTGGAGTAAAGAGTTTTATTTTAATATGAATAGTTTCTCTTTTTTAAACTTGCAGTTTTACTAAATTTGTAAGGAGTTTTTTTTATTTTTATTTATTTTTCACTTTTATTTCAGTTTTAGAAATATTATTATTTAAGACTTGTAATTTTATTTTAAGTGTTCATATTGTGGTCTTATGTTCAATCAACTTTTTTTTTTTACTTTATTTTCATACATTAAAACATTTTACAGAACAGAACGTTCAGTGACGGCAGCGATTATTAAAAAAAAACGACAGAAAAAAGTAACCGCAAATTTAAAAAAAAACATACAATATTTTCAGTTTCAAAGGAGCAAGAAATACTATGTCCTATTCAGATAGAACGTAACAGGTGCCCATCTTTGTTTAAAAATACGCAGGTTTAGTTGAAGTAGAGCAGTCATATACTCCATTCTATACATACATTCAAGTGTTTCTATCCACTGTACTGTTGTTGGAGGGTGTGGCTTCATCCAGTTTATTGTTATGGTCCTTCTTGCACTTAGTAAAAGTATATGTAGTATATATCTCTGGTTTTTATTGGGCGAAGCAGTTGCACAGTAGGTAGTGCTGTTGCCTCACAGCAAGAAGGTCGCTGGGTCGCTGGTTCGAACCTTGGCTCAGCTGGCATTTCTGTGAGGAGTTTGCATGTTCTCCCTGTGTTCGTGTGGGGTTCCTCCGGGTGCTCCAGTTTCCCCCACAGTCCAAAGATGAGGTGAATTGGGTAGGCTGAATTGCAGTGTATGAATGTATGAGGATGACAGACCCAGATGACAGGCTGGCCGGAATGTGTAAAAAAGGTTGTCATCATATGGATAAGTCTAAATGGAGGACTTGATCCAAAGAGCTGAACCTGCAACCATACGGGACTAAGGCCGAAGAAGAAGATATCTCTGGTTTTTAATATATATATCCTGGGGTATCCCTTCAAGCAAGAAAAACAGGGGAGTAAAAGGTAGATCTATCTGCATAATAATCTTCACCTCTTGCCAAAATGCAAGTATCTTCAGAAATTCCCAAAATATATGTGCGTGATTACCCACATTCCCCTCCAGCATTCCTCTGACTGTGGACGGTTTGTCTATTTTGAAAACATCAATGGTGTCCTAAAACACCTAATTTTTGTTTTCCAGACAAACTCTTTCCAATTATGTCTGTTGATCCCCTTATGAGTTTCTGAACATATGTTTTCCCAAATATCATCCTCAGTTTTTTTATCAAGTTCAGATTCCCATTTTGCTTTAATTTGAAGGGTGTTGTCTGTTGAATCCAGAATAGGCTATATGGGCGAGGCAGTGGCGCAGTAGGTAGTGCTATCGCCTCACAGCAAGAAGGTCGCTGGGTCGCTGGTTCGGACCTCGGCTCAGTTGGTGTTTTGCATGTTCTCCCTGCGTTCGCGTGGGTTTCCTCCAGGTGCTCCGATTTCCCCCACAGTCCAGAGACATGCGGTACAGGTGAATTGGGTAGGCTAAATTGTCCGTAGTGTATGAGTGTGTGTGTGAATGTGTGTGTGGATGTTTCCCAGAGATGGACTGTGGCTGGAAGGGCATCCACTGCGTAAAAACTTGCTGGATAAGTTGGCGGTTCATTCCGCTGTGGCGACCTCGGATTAATAAAGGGACTAAGCCGACAAGAAAATGAATGAATGAAAATGAATATCTGTGATATGTGTAGTTTATGTAGTCCTTTTTGTGTTTTAATATCAATAAAATACTGTTCCCCATTAGTTGGGACTTTTTTGAATATTTCCTTTTCTTTATGATTTGTAATATAGCTTCTTATTTGTAAGTATGGAAAGAAATCGCTTGATGACAAGTTCAATCAACTCAAATAGTAAAAACCATTAAGTTAACTTAATGCAGGGACAGCAAGATGGTGCAGTGGGAAGGTTGTTGTAACAAGCTAGGTCAGTTGTCATTTCTGTGTGGAGTTTGCATGTTCTCCCCGTGTTGGTGTGGGTTTCCTCCAGGTGCTCCGGTTTCCCCCACAGTCCAAACACATGTGCTATAGAGTGGAGGAACTATGACGTCACATTGTTGGCTAATCGGCTGCTAGCATAATACTGGTTCCCTCGATAAAATCCCTATAGGATTTTCCCATAGGCTTTTCAAAGATTGTGAATAATAAGCTCTGTGTTCAAACACTGTTCATTGCGCTTACATGTTTTGTCCAGCCGGATAATCCTCACACGATAATA
The DNA here is from genome assembly GCF_052040795.2 of Danio rerio. Lineage (NCBI taxonomy): Eukaryota > Metazoa > Chordata > Actinopteri > Cypriniformes > Danionidae > Danio > Danio rerio. Next base: position 43,871,068 of record NC_141044.1, read on the forward strand.
CAACTTTGAGCTCTTTTGGATCTTAAATAGAAATGTAAGAACTGAAAAGCTATGCTTTAACATGATTAAATGTAGATGCTGAATCACTAACATGTGTTGGTTTGCACTGAGTCTCAGTTCAGCTTCAGACTGGTTATTTTATTCTCCAGATCTGAGCTGAACTATCTGCTGCTGCTTTCAGTAGTATGGCAATAAATGTCATGTGAAATGCCACTCAAACTCACATTATGAGCATTTAGCACTGAATAAAGCACATGAGCTGTACCTGAGCTGAGCATCATCAGTTTTCTGTTGTTCAGATAAATAGAAGCTGTTTCTAAAATATCAATTTGAGGTGTTGGTTAGAACAAAAAGTCCATTTAATATAGAAATATTCCTTCAATCGCGTGCCGTTGCTTTTATTTAAAACACAGTTTAAATCAACCTTTCAAGACTTCACACTTAGCTGATGATTGATTATAAGCAAGTTTGGCATGCTGTCCCGGGAGAGAGCCCTGAGCTCAAAGGTTCTTGAGCCCTGGGCTCCCTGCCATTTGAAGGGCGAGAGGGGAGCCTTGAGATCAGGTAGATCTTGACAACTCCCCCTTGATAAAAAACTGATGACTAAAAATTGAATGCTATGAAAAGATCTGCTGCATGGTGAGAGATTAACTGTAGCGCAAAATTTAGATTCATCAATTCACTTGTTGTGCATGTTTTTGGAATGTGGGAGGAAACCGGAGGACCTGGGGAAAACCTACGCTAGCACATGCAAACTACGCACAGAAATGACAGCTGGCCTGTTAAAGGACTAAAACCGGTGACGTTCCTGCTGTGAGGCGACAGTGCTAATCACTGGGCCACCGTGCCACCCTATGAATGGAAAGGTGAAGAAGTAGGGGTGGAAGGGGGGATTCTTCAAATCGAAGAATGGCCTGATTGGTGGATCATGCATGTTAATGCAGAACCAGCCGCGTTCAATCATAATCACGTGCTCCTCTCGAAATTAGTTTATGAATAAACTACACTTAGGCTCGTCAGTCAGGCACATTTCTGTTGGTGTTGTCAAACTGGCAACCTGCTCTTGCATTTGTTTTGATCCGGGAGTGCAATACCTAGGTCATCCACCAGGTGTCAAACTTACAAACTGCACCTTTAAAATTGTGCCACTTTTTACAAGATATAAAATAAGTCTGCATGTGTGCTTCAGTGTGAGTGTGTTCATGCTTCTGTCAGTCTATGTGGCTCCTGTCGCTGTTCATCTAGAACTCCACATCTATAATCCTCTTAGTCTACGCTGACATTATCTTCAGCAGCTCAAACACTCTAATGGCTAATGGACAGACGGCTGCTTCTCACTCAGGGCTGCTGTTTATGCTAATGAGATGGAGAGATGGGCACTAGTGGGCGGGGCTTTCCCCCTCTGATGACACGTACAATTAGAGAAAAAGTGTTTCTGCAGACTGCTTTTATCAAGTGTTATTATAAAAAAGTACAATTAATTTATCTTCACCATTAGAAGCTGCCCATATTCGCACACTGCTGCCACACAAGTGTGTTTAAACCCCTTATAAAAGTGTTTTCTGCATAATAGGTCTGCTTTAATCAGCGTTTGTGATGTCTGAGATGCAGGAATGAAGCTGTGAGTAATGTGTCATTTGAATAAGTGTGTGGGTGCAGATGCTGAATGCAGTCTGAGACGCGGCTGCAGGCACAAACGCTGCTGTCAGGACGCTAAAAACACACTTATTTGTTGGCTTTGCTCTGGACACAATGTGGACTCGTGGCCTCCCGGGCGACTCTGCTCAAATGGGGGAAAATAAAGAGTGAGGTTTATGTGCAGAAACACGCTGATTTAATCTTTAACCCCTCAGTGCTGGAAACGTCTTTCATTCATTAGTAATTCTGAGTGTGATCTTCGATGATCTATGCGTCAGCGAGAGGGTTTCGCTTGGGTTTCAGATCTAAAATCTCTCTAAAAATATTTTATCATTTATTCATGCATTTATTTTCCTTTGGCTTAGTCCCTTATGTATCAGGGGTTGCCACAGGGGAATGAACCGCCAACTATTCCAGCATATGTTTTACACAGCTGCAACCCAGTACTGGGAAACACCCATACACTCACATTCACACGCACACTCATACACTATGGCCAATTTAGCTCATTCAATTCCCCTATAGCACCCGGAGGAAACCCACGGCAACACGGGGAGAACATGCAAACTCCACACAGAAACACCAACTGACCCAGCAGAGACTCGAACCAGCGACCTGGTTATATTATATCAAACAATAAAATATTGTTTCCCCACAGTCCAAACACATGCGCTATAGGGGAATTGATTATCTAAAAACTGTCTGTATTGTATGAGTGTGTGTGTGTGTGTGTGTGTGTGTGTGTGTGTGTGTGTGTGTGTGTGTGTGTGTGTGTGTGAATGAGTGTGTATGGGTGTTTCCCATTACTGGGTTGTGGTTGGAATGACATCCGCTTTGTAAAACATATGCTGCCACTCTGGCATAATCTGAAATAGAAACTTACCCGAAGGTAAATGGATGAATGAATGAATGAATGAATGAATGAATGAATGAATATTCATTACCGGTTAATAAAATTAAACAATATATAGATTTACTAAAATAAGCAAAGAAAAAAAAGAAAGAAATATTTATTTTCCACAAGAGTAAAAGTCGTTGTGTGTGTGTGTGTGTTTATGTGTGTGTGAGATTGTTTTCAGTGCAGGTGTTGTTATTGGTTGTGGAAAAACTCAATAGGGGGTTTTATATGCATTGATTTGTGTTTTGTTGAAGCTTACTGCTCTAAAATATCTTCTTTTTAATTGTTTAGGTAAAACAGCAACTTTTTCTCCCCATTAAACACAATATATTTTATTTTTAAGAAACATTTATAATATTTTGGAGCAGTGGACGTGTTAGGCTGAATAATTAAACCAGATCATTGACTTCTGCTGTCTTCATTAGTTTCAAAAACACTGATTTCTTAACCTCTTAAAAAGGCATTTTGGGGGATTTGTCTTTTCTGTAGATATAAAGTAAAGCCACTGCACTGTTCAGCTTTAGTTGGTCTATATAGGATGTAGGTTTATAAGCTAATACTTATACAAATACTGCAGAAGACCTACTGGAACCCACATGGAGCCAAGACTCACAGAAATCAGTCAAGTTTGGTGAAGGAAAAGTCATGGTTTGGGGTTACATTCAGTATGGGGGCGTGCAAGAGATCTGCAACATCAACAGCCTGAGGTATCAAGACATTTGTGCTGCACATTACATTACAAACCACAGGAGAGGGACAATTCTCCAGCAGGAGAGCGCTCCTCATACTTCAGCCTCCACATCAAAGCTCCAGAAGGTCAAGCTGCTCAATGATTGGCCAGCCCAGTCACCAGACATGAACATTATTAAGGATGTCTGGGGTAAGATGAAGGAGGAGGCGTTGAAGATGAATCCAAAGAGTCTTGATGAACTCTGGGAGTCCTGCAGGAACGCTTTCTTCTTCATCCAGATGACTTTATTAATCAGTGATTTGAGTCATGTCAGAGATGTATGGATGCAGTCCTCCAAGCTCATGATGGAGTCAGGGTTGTAGTTTGTCACATCCACCTAAATGGATGAGTGGTTTTATTCATGTCACCTCATACTTCAGTTTATCATCAAATCTGACCAATCACATGCTCTCTTGTGTCTGACATGCCCCGCCCCTTCTTCTCATTTCATTTTCATTTAATGCCCTTAAGCTCAACCACTCTAACTGGCAGAGCGGTGCTAAAACAAAACGCTATTGGTTGCTTTTTTAAACAAAAACAGGAGGAGCTACACTATGTCCCGCCCTTTATTGTTGTGTTGTAGTTGAGATTTAGTCAAGCATTGAATAAAATGCACATTTCAAAGCATTTCACGAGACCTTATAATTATTTATCTGTGCTCTTCTTCCTCAGCTGTGAAGTAAGCGCTCGGACAGAGGCTCAGGATGAGAAGATGGCAGCCATACTGTTTCCACCGGGTCCTGACAGTCTGCACCGGTTCACGCGTGAGTCCCTGGCTGGAATCGAGCAGCGGATCGCGGAGGAGGAGGCCCGCAATGCCAAACGCTACCAGGAGGACCGGGGCGACGTGGAGCCCCCTAAACCCCGCGCAGACCTGGAGGCCGGAAAACAACTGCCGCGCATCTTCGGAGACATTCCCTCAGCACTGGTGGGCGTCCCACTGGAGGACATCGACCCTTTCTACTTCCAGAACCGCAGAGTGAGTTATTCTGATCACATCTGTTTCCTGAAGCTATCTGAACAAACTCTGAGTAGATTTAGAGTTGACAAAACCAAACAAATCTAAGGCCTACACTCAAAAAATACATAAATAAATAAATAAATAAATAAATAAATAAATAAATAAATAAATAAATAAATAAAGTAAAAGTATAATTCAACTTTAGTTCAAACTATAAAATTAAATGAAACTAAATCAAACAATATTTATTGTGGTCAAGAAAATATGTATATCAGTTTAGTTTAGTTTAGTTTAGTTTATTTATATAGCACATTTTTTACAACACAACGTTGCCCAAAGTGCTGAACACAATCAATACTAAACATGAAATCTACATCACATAAATAACAATTAAAACATAAGGCAAATCCCTCAACATTAAAAAGGCTCAAATACTAAGGAACAAAGATGGTGTTTCAAACGCTTTTTAAAAACAGGTAGAGTTGGAGCGTGTCTGATGTGGGGCGGAAGCCCGTTCCAGAGTTTTGGGGCGACAACAGCAAAAGCCCGATCCCCACTTCGCTTACACCGGGACCTTGGTACAGATAGAATAAATTCATCAGAAGACCTCAGTGACCTACCAGGATTGTATACATGTAGCAGGTCTGATAAGTATGATGGTGCCAGATTGTTTAAGGATTTAAAAACAAAGATCAATAGTTTAAAATCAATTCTCGACCTAACAGGCAGCCAGCCCAGAGAGGAAAGAACTGGGGATATGTGCTCAAACTTGCGAGTCCCTGTCAGAAGTCTCGCAGCTGCATTCTGTACTAATTGCAATCTGTTTAGGGCATTTTGACTAATACCCACATACAGAGAATTACAATAGTCAAGTCTTCCCAGAATAAAAGCATGGATCACCTTCTCAAGGTCATTAAAAGAGAGAAACGACTTTACTTTTGCCACAAGTCGTAAATGGTAAAAACTGGATTTAACAACTGTATTTACTTGTTTGTTAAATTTCAGATCACTGTCGAATTGAAATCCTAGGTTTCTAACAACAGGTTTTTGATAAGTGGAAAGCTCACCAAAACCTGATAACAATCAAAATATTTATTTTGCCCAAGGAAAATGTGTAAAATATTGTTTTTATAGATGATAAATTAATTTAAATTACTTTAGTTCGACTTAAAATCAAACCCCTTGTAAAAAAACCCAAGTTGTACTTTGGCTAAACTATAATTAACACATATTGGGCCCTATCGTACACCCGGCACAATATGGAGTAATTTGTTGCTATTTTCAGCACAGCGCAACCCTAATTTGAACGTTTTGCTCCACGTTGTTTAAATAGCAAATCCATTAGCTCCTCTCTGTGGACTTGTGTGTGTGCTGGTCTATAAAGGAGGTGTGTTAAAGGGCCATGACACCCCCCACTTTCGGTTAAAGTCTACTTCAGAATTTTTTCTTAAGATGCATGATTGATGGGCGTGGAGCTCCGCGAGCACAGGGCAGGAGTGGGCGTGGCCAGCAGTGGAGAAGGGGAGCGAATAACTGTTTATGACAGTTAGCTCACAAAATGAGACACAAACCGTGAGGAGACGCATGAGTTTATAGTTCACAAAGTTAAAATGCAAAGAAATAAACAGTAATTTAATGCCCTGCTACATTTGTTATTCGTAATTTCATATACACATAACCACAATTTATATCATTATAAAGATAAGTGTGTTCATGTAAACACTATAAATGAGGATTCCCCCTCAATCCCCGGGTCTAAATTATAGATCTGAATGCAGACTCAGTGCAGCAGGTCTCCTGAACTGTCTATTTTAACCGTTAGCCCTGCTGGTAATATAGAGGATTTAGGCAAACACATCAGCACGGCCATGTGTCTGAATGTGAACGAACTCCTGAAAAAAGACAACGTCCGCCATTCTTCAATTCTCGTACTGCTCTCCAGACAAAAATGTTTGCACACACAGCTTTGATGTATGATCGGCCCTGACAAGATCGCGGAGAAAAAAACATGCAACAAACCCCATGGATCATTGAAACAAACACATACAAGCCTTCATGAACGGCTACTGCGTGCCGTGGGTCCGTATCTCACAGCTTGCTAGAAACTGTCAGGTCTGTTTTGCCTTCGGAAAGCACGTGCTCTCATGAATAATTAAGCAGCCGGCTCTTCTCATAGGATAAGAAAACTCCGCTATGAATAATAATGAGAAACTGACGCGTCATCATTGCACTTGCAGTTCTGCGCTACGCCGCTGATTTTGATCCCGCCCCAAAAATCATTTTAAACCCGGAAGCTGAAATCAGCTGACAAAAACTCAAAATTATCCAGTTTTCCCCACAATTAAAGCTGACAGGTGCTGACATTGTCTTAACTGATGCTCAACACACACACATCTGTTAATATAAAAAAAAAAAGTTCTCCAGGGTGTCCTGAACCTTTAAGGCGCATTGTTGGTGCGTTGCTATTCTGAAGCACTGAAACAACAAATACCTGCTCTAAAGTCCAACACAGAGCGCGTTAGTTATGGACCTATGTGGGTCCAAATGCTTACACACTGCTGAATACACACAGGATGATCAGCAACACACAAATATCCTTACAGATGAAAACAATTAAAGGATTAAAATGATCCAGAAATTATTATTTTCTCCATCAATATAAACACCGCGGGGGCTTTTTCAGTTCATTCATGACGATCTGTATCTGTATAATGTTAATATTATTAGCTGTATTATTGATTATATGCAGATTTATATTTGTTATAATTAAAACAAGATTATATTTGTCCACCCGTGGGGTTTTGGAGACGTCTGCATCAGCATATGGGGCATAAGAACAGGACGTGTGTTTGGATATAACTCAGTTTTCTGACCCCACTTCATTATTATTGTCCACTTATTCCTTTGCTGAAGATTAGAACTGAATTTAGAAATAGTTTTGAAAAATCTTCATGCTTAACAAACTAAATTAAATAAGTAGGCTAATGGATGTGTTCAGTAGAGTGAGTTTCCACCGTTTCCTCCCTCCACCAAAGTAAAGGAGTAAAGAGTAAAAGTAAAGAGAAAGAGGCTGAATGAAGGAGGCTTGTTCTTTATCCTCACGCTGCAGATGCTCTGTTTAACTGTTTTCTCGCTAGTGAAGCGTTCAGTTTTTAGACTTACAAAGTCCACCATGTAAATAGCAAATGCACCATGGAGCGACACAACTGGCATTTGTAGCTCTTCTGAAAAGAGCACGATCTCATTTGAATTTAAAGCGACAGTCACAAAAACACCACAATTAGGATCAAAGCCTAAAAGAGCCAGTTTCAGAGAGCTATATATCATTATCTGTGTGCTTTTATGAGTCAAACTTCACTACACATGCTACTCTATAGGGACATCAGAGACTTATTTTACATCTTGTATAAACGAATATAATAAGTCACCTTTAATAGTGAGAAGTGGTCCTTCAACTAAAGTGCTCACAATTCAAAGGGTCTGGGATCAAAAATAGCACGTTGAAGATGTGGATTCTGTAGATATTTGAACTGAAAAGTAAAATACAGCCCCTGAGTGAGAGGCTGATTTCTTTGCCGTGTACCAGGGTATAAAGGTCCAGACGTTAGTGAAAGGAAACAATGGTTGTGAGTGAAGGGCAGTGGATGTGTTTGCGCTGCAGGAACAGCAGACAGATGAATGGTGTGAGTCAGTGAGCCGCTGTTAATGCCGCCGCTGCTGCGTTTGCTTCTCAAATCTCCATTTCTATGGATTTCAGCCAAAAGTTTCCACTCAAAACTCCTTTTAAATGTGGAAATGTGCCCTGTTTAGACTTTTCTAAGCCGCTAGCTAATGCTAAGAAAGATGAATTGACAGTAAACAGGACTCCTTCTGCTAAAGGCCCAAAAGTTTTGGCCTCTTCCTTTGATATTTCAGCAAGTCAACGCTCACTTTGGGAGAAAATGAAAAGCTTTATGAATGTGTTTTGTTGTTTCTTAAGCTCTATTCGCAGGATTAGCTTGTGTCCAAAGCACATGACCTTACATAACAGGCACATCTAGACAACAAAATGAACCAAACAACTGCAATCAAATAAATGATAGATGTTGGTAATTATATGATTATGTTTGTATAATGGTGTTTATAACTGTAATCTGCTTACTATTAAAGCTTTAAAGCATGATTGAAATTTGATTAGCTGTTTATTTATCCCGAAAAGGCCACATGAATCTATATATTTAGCAAATGTTTTATAAAATGTGAATGTATGTTGCCATTTCACTCACCGAGTGTGAAATATTAAAATGTTGTAAAAAAAATATCAGATTTAGATTTTTTTGTGATTAAGATCTTTTTTGATTTTTTTGTTGGTTAGGATGAGAGATTTTGATCTATTCAGTATTGTTCATTACAAAAAAAAAATATATATATTTATGTAATAATATATATGTAATATATATATATATATATATGTGTATATATGTATATATATATATATCTTTTTAGTCAAATTCATTAAAACATTAAGTAGTCTTAATTTTAATCTTTAATATTAATAACGAGAGACTTTTGTTAACCCTCATAATGCATGTAAAGTATGATGTATTTGATGTTTAAATTAAACTTATCCAACTTGCATATTTATTTTCAACAGAATTTAATATAAAATTAAAATTATTGTAATTATGTCTTGATGTGCATGATGTTGGAAAAAAATCCAACTTTGTTGTGGATTTAATATATATTATATGAATATACATTCACTTTCCACTTTATTAGGTACACCTGTCCAACTGCTTATTAAATTTCTAATCAGCCAATCACATGGCAGCAGCTCAATGCATTTAGGCATGTAGACATGGTCAAGACGATCTGCTGTCGGTCAGAGTGAGCATCAGAATGGAGAAGAAAGGGGATTCAAGTGACTTTGAACGTGGTTGTTGCTGCCAGACGGGCTGCTCTGAGTATTTCAGAAACTGCTGATCTACTGGGATTTTCACACACAACCATCTCTAGGGTTAACAGAGAATGCTTCGACAAAGAAGAAATATCCAGTGAGCGGCAGTTCTGTGGGCGCAAATGCCTTGTTGATGCCAGAAGTCAGAGGAGAATGGCCAGACTGGTTCCAGCTGATAAAAACAACCCAGGCTCATTCTTAAAAAGTTTCTGGAGACCGCAAAATATGTTCCGGGAGGTACGTATTTGTGCCATTTTTGTTATTGCGAATCCGCGAGAGGCCACTGTGTAAGATTTTTCACATCTCGAACATCTCTCGTGAGCGCCGTTCGTGCCTGCACTTTTCTCGCGTAAATCTGTCAGATCTGTCAGACTGACTACCTGAATAATTGACTGGGCGACCGGCCAATCGGTCGACCCATCCTCCTCCTCCTTCCCTAAACCAGACCGGTTTTACCGATTGACACCCTCGCCCGCCCGCCCGCCCGCTTGCTTCCCTAAACCCAAGCTACGATTTACAAAAGCCGTCCTGAAAAAGAAAAGCCCCCTCGTCTGATTTTGACCCCGTTTTCAGATTTTGCCAGATTCTCACCCTGTTATGAACTCGTTCACACTACTTTTTGGATTCTGTTTTTGTCTTACCTGAATTCTGGAACTGCTCTTCCCCAGACTCGTTGTCGTCATTGTCACCGTCAGCTCCTCTCTGCGTCTCCACTCTGCCGACGTACTGGACAAACTGGTTGCGGCAGGAAAGTCCGCGGGACTACGTTTTCAGATTGAGCTTGGGTTGGATAGAAAGGCAACAGTAACACAAATGAGCACTCGTTACAACCGAGGTCTGCAGAAGAGCATCTCTGAACACAAAACACGTCCAACCTTGAGGCGATCTTCTGATTCCAGCTGGATAAAGCGCCATGTCATAAAGCTCAATCATCTCACACTGGTTTCTTGAACATGACAATGAGTTCACTGTACTCAAATGGCCTCCACAGTCACAGTACCTTGTTAAATATGTGCCAAAAAGGATTAAGGCAGTTCTGATGACAAAATGGGGGGTCCAACCCGGTACAAGTAAGGTGTACCTAATAAAGTAATACAACAAAAAAAGTAATACAATGATATGAATACAACATCACCAGATAACTCTCTATTTGGAAAGAACTAGAAAGTTTAAATCGATTTGATTTGCTCCTTGTTAGATTAAATGATGAACGGATTATTATGTAATAGAGTGCATCTGCATAAATCATCTGCAAACATAGAAACATAAAATAAAGAAAAAGATACCAATAAAATGAAATAAACAGTGTTATATTGTTTTTAGAGGAGTCTAACAGTATTCAGGTATACAGTAATAGAATAATAAAAGGCAAAATAATACTCTAGTCTTCAGTTTATAAGTAATGAAATCAAATTAATCATTAATGACCACAAAAAAACATGCAAATGCTAAATGATAATCTAGACTTAACATTGCATGTCTGCGATGTGACTATTGTGAATGATAACATTGCAGTATCCATGCTGAATTGATATATTGTGCAGCCCTAATTAAACACAAGCATTATTAGGTTCATCTTAGGTCAGACAGAAAATAACACAGTAAATACACAATAAATAATATTGATACTTACAGATATACGTAGCATGCCATAAAACTTACTGATACAAATCAACAATAAACAAGAAATGATCAGGAAAACATAATTATACACTAAATAAGTATAAATATAAATAATAAGGCTAAACATCAAATGTACAGTTGAAAGCAGAAGTTTACATGCACTGTAATTAAAGGCACATAACCATTTAAAAAAGGTCAGATGTTAATGTGACTAAACTCTTTCTCTTTTAGGATGATCACATGTGTTTCTGTTCTGCTTAATAGCAGAATAATGAGAGAGAGTTATTGAGAAACTGTTATAACTTTTCTTGAAAGTCAAGTTTACACACAATAAGATTATTCTGCCTCTGGAAAAGCCCAGATGATGATGTCAGGGTTTTAGAAGTTTCTGATTGGCTGATTGACAACATTTGAGTTAATGTGAGGCACAACTGTAGAATAGTATTTAAGGAAAAGCTCAAACAAACTGCTTCCTCTTGTAACAACATGGAGAAATTAAGCCAGAATCAACAACAAAGCCAGATTACCATTAGCTAAATGACACTGGGAAAATACTCATGTTTGGAGACATGTCCTGTGCTCTGATGGAGCTAAGATTGAACTGTTTGGCCATAATGACCAGTGTTACATTCGGAGGACAAAGGGGAAAGCTAACAAGCCTAGGAACACCATCCCAACTGTGCAGTATGGGGGCAGCAGCATCATGTTGTGGGGCTGTTTTGCTGCAGGAGGGACTGGTCCACTTCACAGCATAGATGGCATCATGAAGACAGAACATTATGGAGAAATACTGAAGCAACATCTCAACACATCAGCCAGGACATTACAACTTGGCCACAAATGAGTCTTCCAAACAGACCATGACCCTAAGCAAACTGCCAAAGGAGTTCAGATTAGCTTTAAGGACAACAGAGTGAATGTTTTGGAGTGGCCATCACAAAGCCCTGAGCTCAACCCTATAGAAAATGTGTGGGCAGAGTTGAAAAAGCTTGTGCGAGCAAGACAGCCTACAAATCTGACTCAGTTACAGCAATTCTGTCAGGAGGAATGGGCCAAAATTCCTGCAAACTATTGTGAGAAGCTTGTGGAAGGAGACACAAAACATTTGACCAAAGTTATACAGTTTAAAAGCAAAGCTAAAAATACCAAGGAAATGTGTGTAAACTTTTGACTGTCTAGAAATTAATAATTCTGGAATTCTCCAAATAAATGAATAAATAATTTAAAAAATCTCTCATTATTCTGGCATTTAGCAAGAAAAAAGGTAATCCTTATGAACCTAAAATAGTAAACGTTTAGTATGATTTACCATCAGACCAAAAATGGTTATGTTGCTTTTTTTAGAGTGTATGTAAACTTCTGCTTTCAACTGTATATACAAAAACATACATACATAAGGAAAAATTATTATTGTTATTATATATAATAATAATAATAATAATAAAACTTTTAATGCCTTTTTTAAGCTTATAAAAACTCACAGTAGCTGAATTTGCATACTATTTAGATGAAGCTTTCATTACTTTCATTGCATTCTCAATGTAAAATGTTTTTTAGCACCCCCGTCGAAAGTGTTAAGCTCAGCTTTAGCACCCCAGCACGAGTGTGTCCTCAAGTTGTGTTTCGGTTTGGTGTGTTGGTATCAGTGTAGCGTGTGCTTCTCCTTCAGCCATTCTCTTGAAGAATGATCACTATTTCAGCACGTGGCTCTCCGTGCGCTCTGGTTTTTCAGTGTATTAAGTGTGCTTGTTGACACCCGCGAGGATCAGATCACAATCAGAAAGGACAATCAGAAAAGAAAAGCTGCATTTACTCTCCATTATTTGGATGTTCACTGCAAAAATATCTCTACATTAGCAGTTTTTTTGTATCTTTGAAATTCCTGTTTTTATTTTTTCCCATTTAATTATGCTTTTAAATTGCATTATGGGATGCATGGGAACAACTTTTAACCTTGAGAAGTTGTAAAAAGTGACTTTTATTATCATGTGCATTAGTGTGCAGTGCCATATTGTCTGTGTTGGTGTTGTATATTACGCTACAGAAACCTCGTAATAAACTGCAGCACATTTTCTGTTATTTTACAGATTTATTTCTCTACATATTATTTATGATACATTATATTATTTACAGCTACTAACATAAAATGTCAGTAAAGCCACTTTTGAATGAACTTTTGTTAAATTTCAAACATCAGAAGTGGACAGAGCAGAGATCAACATCCCATAATGCAATTCACAACCGCAAATAAACCCAAACACTCGTGAATCACTAAATTAACTGTTAATTAACAGTATATTTTACAGTGCACAGTGACGTTACGAAGCCCCCAAGGGCTTGTGCAGAACATCTGTGCTGATCTTAACATTCAACAGTGATGAAGCTCTAAGACGGATGATGGAAAAGTCATTTATTTGTGCTGAATAAATGTGCTGAATCATGCTGAAATGCTAGAAATGTGCTAACATTAATACATGCACTACTTCTTAAAACACCATGCACATTCAGTTTGATGCTGAAGCGAATAATAACTTTAATAACTCATCTCTAATAACTGATTTATTTTATCTTTGTCATGATGACAGTAAATAATATTAGACTAGATATTCTTCAAGACACTTCTATACAGCTTAAAGTGATATTTAAAGACTTAACCAGGTTAATTAGGGTAACTAGGCAGGCTAGGGTAATTGTGTAACAGTGGTTTGTTTTGTAGACTATCGAACAAAAATATATAGCTTAAAGGGGCTAATAATATTAACCGTAAAATGGTGTTAAAAAAATTAAAAACTGCTTTTATACTAGCCGAAATAAAGCAAATAAGACTTTCTCCAGAAGAAAAAATATTATCAGACCTTCTGTGAAAATTTCCTTGCTCCCTTAAACATCATTTTGGAGATATTTAAAAAAGAAAAACAAATTCAAAGGGGGCGAATAATTCTGACTTCAGCTGTATATATCAGTCCCTTCAGAATTTTGTGGGAAAAAAATCAGATTTTTTCTGTGACTAAACTGATTGATTTTGTGCTGAGTTTTTGCCAAATTTGCAACAAATCTTATTGTCTTGTTGTGACAATAAACACAAATATTATTTGTAATTATTAGGCCCACACAAAATCTGGGGGTGCAGAAATCCACAGTTTTTTTGCTTATCATTGAGCCTATTTATTTTCTTGTGTAAATGATTATAAACTCATATTCATTCAGTTTTTAAATTAATTTCAGTAATATTGTTAACAAATAAGAAAATGTTCATTAGATTTACTTACAATACAGTTTGTAAAGTCATATTTTCTGTCTTTTGGTAGAGATATTATATGAGAGACTTGCTTTATTTACCAATTAAGTGGATCTAATTGGATTTGCATTAAATAAACATTAAATAAAAGTTATGAAAGGTATTCCTTTTAATTTCACATATTAAGTTTTAATGATGATACTTCCTAGGGCGAAGCAGTGGTGCAGTAGGTAGTGCTGTCGCCTCACAGCAAGAAGGTTGCTGGGTCGCTGGTTCGAGCCTCAGCTGGGTCAGTTGGCGTTTCTGTGTGGAGTTTGCATGTTCTTCCTGCGTTTGCGTGGGTTTCCTCTGGCTGCTCCGGTTTCCCCCACAGTCCAAAGGCATGCGGTACAGGTGAATTGGGTAGTCTAAATTGTCCATAGTGAATAAGTGTGTGTGTGTATAAGTGTGTGGATGTTTCCCAGAGATGGGTTGCGGCTGGAAGGGCATGCGCTGTGTAAAAACTTGTTGGATAAGTTGGCGGTTCATTCTGCTGCGCGACCCCGGATCAATAAAGGGACTAAGCCGAAAAGAAAATGAATGAATGAATGAATGATGATACTTCCAAAATCATTCCGCATAAATCAGAATTTTTACACAAATCTGTGCAGAAATAGCTAAAAATGTCAGCAGATTCTTTCTGGCCATGATTATTATTAATGTTTTAACCTCGCGAGTCATTGATTTCTGTTTTTATACACTGAAATTAACCGTCAAAAAGTCATAACAAGTTGATCAGGATTCAACTCATTTTTTTTTAATTTAAGAAAAGTTTCACTTAAAAAGTTAATTTGATTCAACTTAAAAATGTATTATTCAGTTTTTTTTTTCAACTTTAAATCTTTTATTTTTTTACAGTGTACAGGGCTCGAAATGAACCTTTTTGCTGGGTAGCACTGGTGCTTCTAACTTAAAAATGTAGAAGCACCAGCCAAAATTTAGTCATATTCATATTCATAGTCATTGTCATAATATTATGTGCACCATTGCTACAAGCTTTATATTAACAGATTTATTGCATTTGAAATCATCCTGACAAATATATGAAGGATTAAATAGAACATCTCACGCTTAAAGTGTGTACAGTAGATTCAGCAAGAAACACTGTGACCTGAACTCTGTCATAAAGATTTTTCAGTGAATGGCTTAGGAGTATTATTCACTCTTCGAAAAGTGTATTACTAATCAGATGTGCCATTATTTAGGTGTTTTCTAAAACAAAATCTGTTAGTGAGATTTTCATCCTCTCATCTTCAGCTCTTTATATTTTTGTGGCTGTATCTCTCTGTCATCTGAAGGCAGAAAGCGCTGACTGAATAATTGACTTCCATTCACGTTCAGTTCTAGAGTGGTGTGCCAATCAGAAGAGCTTGAAGGCGGGGCAAGCATTGTGGGGTTTGTTTACTGTTGAAATTTGACATGATGACTGTTTTAAACTAATCCCAAGTCCTGCGTTTTAATGTTTTTAGGTACAAAGATGCATTCTGCATAAATGTCTCCTAAATCTGAGCATGCGGTGAACACAAAACGGTTGCAATTTCGAGCCTTAGTGTATCATCATAAAAGCTTCAGCAATTAATCGCAACTAGAAAACATGAGTGCATAGTGCTGGGCAAATTGAGCTGGTTTTCTGAAAAGCTCACTCTTGGCCTTAAGGCTCAAATCTCCTTCAGAGCTGGATAACTTCTTTTGTGTGTTGAGCAACACGAGGGCGAGCGGATGATGCCACACTGCGCATTTTTGGCTGAACTATGGCTTTAATATCACTCCTCCTCCTCATACTGGATGAGTTCATTTACTCCTAAAGTGACGTGAAGCTTTATTAGAATGAAAAGTGACAGTTAAAGGATCACAGCAGATCTGAATTCAAACACTGTTCTTTTCAAGATTTTATTTAGAATGCTGCTGGAATGTAGAATGTTTGAAAAATGCTACAAATGTATCAAAAATGTAACAAATGTATCAAAAATGCAACAAATGTATCAAAAATGTAACAAATGTATCAAAAATGCAACAAATGTATCAAAAATGTTACATACATGTTTGTATTCTTATGGAATTCTGGAGTAATGATACTGAAATTTGGTCTCACTTCATATTAAGTGGCCTGAACTACCAGTTGCATTTGTCAAAAAAATAAGCACAATGTACTTATTGAGCTCTATTTTAATGATCTAGGCGCAAAGTCTAAAGCGCATGTTGCAAAAGCATTAAGGGCGTGTCTGAATCCACTTTTGCTATTTTAAGAACGTAGAAATATGGTTTGCACCCCGGTCTAACAAGGGTTGTGCTTGTTCTTTTATTGAGTTCTGGGTGTGATTTAAGCATAACGTGTGTTAAGTGTTTAAGTTGTTATGTTGGATGAAACGTAACATTCAGTGAGTCTCTAATGGTGCTGGGTGAAAATGAGAAAACACAACAGATGGATAAGTGAAACAAAAATGATCAATTTATTAAACAGAGCATATCAAACAATGAATATCGGAATTTATAATGTAATTTAAAATAACCGAATTAAGCAAAAAACAGGAGTGTTACGAAAACAAAGAAATAAGTATAGTAAAATAATCTAACTAAACCCCGACCCACTAAACTAACTATCCAAAGAAAAATGGAGAAATAAAACCGTAATCTTCAGCGTATGCGACGCTTAACTAAACTTCCTACCTATTCCAAAACATAATTACAAATGTGGCAACTCCTCCATAAACTATAACACAAAAACACTGTGCTGCTCAAAATTACGAGAGTTCTCGTAAAGGACACCCTGTTAATTATTAGCAAAACAAAGAGCTTATCTGATAATCCAATTATAAATACTGAATTGATCTGCAGAAACTTATCTAATAAATAAAGCACTTAAACGAAAAACAAACTACACAACAACAGCAACAAAAAAAATAATACAAACACACATGAAGAGGCTGGCCGACTCAAGTGAGGAGTTTGGTGGTAAGCCAATCGCTCGTGCTAAACAGCGGATCAGCTCCTGATTGGTGCACCAAGTGCGTCATAATGGTGATTGATAGCGACCTTCTTGCTGTGAGGTTTTGTGCTACCCACTGCGTCACCGTGACACCCCAGTGACTTCTTTAGTATTTGTTAATGGTTTAGTCAATGGTTGCAGGTTTTCAGCATTCTTCAAAATATCTTCTTCAGATTTTGTAGAAACACTTAAAGACCTGAAACAAGTAAAGGGTGTGTACATTTGGGTGAACTATCACTTCAATTAATAATTTGGGACAACGCACTGTGGCAAATGTACTTCAGTACAATGAACTATCCCTTGGAGTATGTTTAATGAAGACCCCTTAATATAAAGTGGGAGCGAAATTTTTGATTTGAGAAATGACATTTTAAAACAGTCAAATAGTGAGCAGATGATTAAAGCTATGGCTTTAATATCACTTCTCCTCATGCTGGATGAGTTTATTTACTCCTAAAGTGACGTGACGCTTGTTTAAACCTCAGCTCGGGTTGGTTTTCCTATCCCTCTCCAAATTCAGATGTGGACCTGCAGTTGGCAGATGATCTCCCAGAGGTAATGTGAGGAAAATGGAAACAAATAGAGGCAAACTTGACCTAGATGTTACATAAGGATAGAGAACATAAGGGTGGAGAACGCAGGCTCTTTACAGGGGTTACAGAGGGCACAGCACTGAGAAAGACACACAGACTGAGCACAGTATTGTAATCCTTTAATATTTTTTCTATTCTGTTTAACAGAGAGATTTTTTGACACATTTCTAATCATATTAGTTTTAATATCTCATTTCTAAAAACTGATGTATTTTCTCTTTGCCATAATGACAGCACATAATATACTAGATATTCTTTAAGATACTAGTATTCAGCTTAGAGTAACATTTAAAGGTTTAATTAGGGTAAATAAGGTTAATTATGCAAATAATTGTATAAGGATGGTTTGTTCTGGACACAATCCAAAACTAATATTACAAATGAAATCAAAACTAAATAAAGATTTTGTTAGCTCTCACTGAGTAGGTTTACATGAACACCAATAATGCCATATTAATACGATTAAGATGACACCCTGATTAAGAGTCTACCACGTAAACAGCAAATTTTGATTAATTTAATCTTATTAGGGTCATAATCAAATTAAACTCGTGCTGTCAATCGATTAAAATAATTAACTAATTAATCACACTTTTTTTTAAAATAAATCGCGATTAATCACATTTAAAAGACTAAAACTTGTAATTTTGGCTATTCAAATGTAAAATGAATGTAAACACAAGACAAAAACTACTTAAATTCAAAATATAATTGTTTATTAGAGTTTTTGTTTAACTTGTAACACAGATTTCTTCATGTAAACAACATACCCACAATAAACCATCAAGATCCTGGCTTGACAGCCATGTTTATTACAGAAATTAAAACACATGCATGTTAGTGCCATTTGAATTTCAAAACAATCAATGGCAATACAGAAAAAAAATGATTTCCAAGTTAGATTCTAAGTGGACTGCAAAAAAAAAGCTAAAAACAGGCATTGCAGATATGGAAATTTATAATAATAATAATAAAGTATTCAACACAAACAATTGCACTCAATGCCAATGGGGTGAGCAAAATAATCCTATCACAAATCGAAAAACAAGATTATTTTGTCTACCCCATTGGCAGATTATTTTTCTTGATTTAAGGAAAAACTCGCTTCATTTTGGCATATTATTTCTGAAAACAAGGCAATATGTTTTGCTTGTCTAGAAAATGCTTCTTGATTTAAGAATTTGTAGATATTTGGACTAAAAACAAGACAAAAACTGTAAGTAAGAAAAGCATTTTTTGCAGTGTGTTTGTTGGTGTTTGAGTAGTTGCTGTCATGTGATGTGCGTTTGACAGTACGAACCGTACCTCACGTTCATTTCATACAGATTACAAAACCAGAAAACTTTTGTTTTTAAGTGCACTCAATTCATGTAAAATCACAGATTTTAAGCTTTATGTTGATATATTTCTTATGTCTGTGAAGCAAGTATTCACTGAAAGCACACGTCTGGTGTGATCTTCTTCCCCAAGGAAACATCAGTCTGTGGTGATCAGTGATTGCCTCTTGCACTAGTAGGCGCAGCTTCATTCGATTCATTCGTCAAAACTATACGAGTGACATGTCTTGTGTATTTTAGAGTCTTTGGTTGTAAGAACTCAATAACTCAAACCCACTATTTTCTCATGTAATATTTTATTTTTCTGTGTCACTATTCAAAAAGAAAAAAAAAAACAAAAGTAAAGCAGGCACAGTTTCCAGTTTATGTAGACTTTAAGAACTCTAATAATAGTAAATATTTTAGCTGTATTAAAGCAAATAAGACTTTGTCCAGAAGAAAAAATATTGAAAAATCTTTCTTAAACATAATATTGGAAATATTTGAAGAATAAAAATTCACAAGAGGGCGAATAATTTTGACTTCAACTGCCTATGCTGACCCTGATGCCTCCTGCCTCCAATTATTCTTTGCGCCGTGACTCCTCGCATTATTTATGTGATGTGGAGATGGCGTAAATCGAGCTCCGCGAGGGGGCCGTGAATCCTGGGCAACCAAAAGGCGTGTTTGTGAAGAAAAGCTCCCGATACCCTGAACCATGGAGACAGACACGAGTCCCCAGAGTGCCTTTCTGCTCCCGCTGAGACCCCAAAGGAAAGCAGTGCTGTGTTTGTGCACTCCCGAGTATTACTTCATCATTATGACTACAGTCTGCCTTGAACAAATGTGTTTATATCAGCCTCATGAAGAAATGTTCTGTGATTAGAAAAGTGACAGTTGAAGTGTCACAGCAGATTCCAATTCAAATACTGTTCTTTTGAAGATTCTGTTTAGAATGCTGCTGGAATATGGAGTGTTTCAAATGATACAAATGTATCAACAATGTATCAAACGTATTCTGATGTAATTCTGGAGTCGCGATTCTGAAAATCAAGCAACAGGAATAAATTTTAAACGTTTTTAATTTGTTATGCTATTAACAATTTTACTGTCTTTGATTAAATAAATTTAAAAATATATTTTATTATATATTTTTAATTATTAATATATTTAATTTCATTTAATTTAACTTTTCTATTGAATTTAATTGAATTTAAAAAATTTATTTTATTTAATTAAAAAAAATAATAATCTGGTTTCAGAACCAGAAAATTACTTTTGGAGTAGTGATACTGAAAATAACTGTTTGAGTAACAAGAATTTCAGTTTCAGTTTTTATTTCAGTTTAGATTTCGTATGTAATGTATATTTATTATTTTTCTATTTTAAAACATAGTGGACACAACATTTAAAACATTTAAAACAGTCAAATAAAAAGGGGGTGTTTTAAATAGTAAATTTATTAACATTTTTACTTTGATAAATGTTTTCTAAATAATAAATTCTATTGATTAGAACATATTTTCTAAAATCCAATTAGAATTAAAGATCTTTCAGAAATATTGGACATTTTATCAACCTCAAACTTTTAAACTCAAACACAAACTTTCTTGTAGCTTGTAAAAGTGAGCCAATTTAATTTAATTTAATTTAATTTAATTTAATTTAATTTAATTTAATTTAATTTAATTTAATTTAAAAAATATTTTATTTTATTTTAAATAAAAAATGTTTACAATTATTTCATGTCATTTTTAATAAAATTTTATCATTTATTATATATATATATATATATATATATATATATATATATATATATATATATATATATATATATATATATATATATATATATAAATGCTTACTAAAATAATAGCAATATTTATTAAAACATTAATACTAAGTACTTACACTAAACATTTAAACGCTGATATAGTTAATAATAACATGAAAAGATTTTTATGCATTTTCTATCCTCTCAATTTCAGTGCTAAACATACATTATTATTGTACAGAACAGGGCATAAGTGTATCAATAGTGAGCTGATTTTGTGCATTTAAATCATTCACTAAGCCATTTATGCAAATTCCTTCTGCTCATATTTCATAAATGTTTGAGATCAAATGTCCCTGGTGAGTTTTTATGTGGCTAACTAACCTTTCTCTTCTCTCTCAACAGACTTTTATAGTACTGAACAAAGGGAAGGCCATCTTCCGGTTTAGTGCCACGTCTGCACTCTATATTTTTAGCCCTTTTCATCCCATTAGAAGAGCATCAATACGGATTTTAGTACACTCATATCCTTTCTGCTGCCAATGAAGGCGACATGGTGATTTCTGGAAACGTCTGCATTGATTGTGCAAGTGCTTCTACCTGAAAATGTCAGAATATTGCACAATATCAGGGCATTTTGTGCATTTTCACAGGCTGCTGGATAAACTTAGACCATGAAAGAGCAGGTGCTTAGAAAATCTGATGTAGTGTTGGATGCAATGAGTTTAAATGAAAAGCCAATGGAGAAAATGTCAGAGATTTTACTATGAACTTAACAAATTTTCCTTAACAAATTCATTTCTGTATCTGTAATGAGGCATGCAGGGTTTCAAAAGCAAGGATATTTACTACAGTAGCAAAAAAAAAAAAAAAAGCAGAGAGAGAGAGAGAGAGAGAAAGAGAGAGAGAGAGAGAGAGAGAGAGAGAGAGAGAGAGAGGCTAACATTATTTTAGCTTGTTGACAATGCAGCATTTCTCATTCTCAATTTATTTACTAATAATTTTGCTTCAAAAGCTCAGTAAACAGTACACAATAATACATTTTATTTATTTCTGAACGTACTTTCCCACACTAACATTTATTAAATAATCTTATAAAATAAAATAATATAATAACTATGAAAAATGTAATGTATTAAATATTAAAGAATAATAATAATATCTATTAAAATATAATAATATAATATCTATGAAAAAAATATAATGTATTAAATAATAATAATAATAATAATATCTAATAAAATATAATAATATAATAACTGTGAAAAATGTAATGTATTAAATATTATAGAATAATAATAATATCTATTAAAATATAATAATTTAATAACAATGAAAAATGTAATGTATTGAATAATAATAATAATAATAATAATAATAATAATAATAACAATAATAATGATATCTATTAAAATATAATAATATAATAGCTAAGAAAAATATAATGTATTCAATAATAATAATAATAATAATGATAATAATAATAATAACAACAATAATAATAATAATAAAAATAATAATAATAATAATAACAACAATAATAATAATAATAATAATAATAATAATAATAATAATAACAATAATAATAATAATAATAATAATATCATATAATAATACTTGACACATCTCATTTTGAATGATATAAAATCATAACTCATACCAGAAGCTCATCAAATATGTAGTGCTGCAGAGTCTGACACAATCACAGCCAATCAGAATGTTTTTGATGAATAACAGCCAATGAGATTTGTTAGTGGGCGGAGCTACTCAGCTCAGTGCTTCATAAAAAAAAAGAATTGATTCTCCTCTTGTTGATTGCATTATCTCACCTGTGTATAGGACTCAGTGTTACTGTACACCAACTATCGACCTATTTCTGTCTATTTTTATTTCTCCTTTTAGGGCTTTTAAAGATGACATGAAATCTAAATGTACTCTTCTTATTTTGATATGTATGTAGTAGTGCTTGTGATAAACAATGTATCTGTGCCATTTATTATTTCGTAATTTGCGCTCATAAACTTTTATCAAAAACCATAAACTTCCCTCATTTAAGGTGATGCTATCAGCCCTTTAGGGTGGGGTTATCAGTCCTTTACGCCCCATTCACACGGGGCTTCAGCGTCAACGCTTCCCATTCACTTTGAATGGGTGACGTCAGGCGTTGCCGAACTGCATTGTGGATCCGTCGGCGGCGTTCCGGCGTCAGAAGCGTTCCTCGCTGCAGAAGTTGGGACCAGCTCAACTTTTCAAGCGCCGACGGAAGCGTCAGCCAATCAGATCGCTGTATGCAAATACACCAGCTCAGACAGTGGCCTATTGCTGACTGAATTTCATTGGCTGACGCTTCTATGACGATCGTTTCAGCTCCAACTTCAGACACGCCCTCTGTCAAGCGTTGACGCTGAAGCCCCGTGTGAATAGGGCGTTAGAGTGGGGCTATCAGTCCTTTAGGGCAGGGCTATCAGTTCTTAAGGGTGGGGCTTTTAGTTTTTTAAGGCTGGGCAATGAATCATTTAGGGTGGTGATATCAGTCTTCTAGGGCAGGTGTATCAGTGCCTTTAGGGCTGGACTATCAGTCCTTTAAAACAGGCCAATCAGAGTTTTAGTGCAGTACTATCAATCCTTTAGGGCGGGGCTATCAATCCTCTAGAGGGCGTGGCTATCAGTGCCTTTAGAGCAAAGTTATGGATCTTTTAATGCAGGGCTATCAGATTTTTAGGCAGTGCTATCAATCCTTTAGGGCGGGGCTATCAGTCCTCTAGAGGGTGGGGCAATCAGTCATCTAGGACGGGGCTATCAGTCCTCTAGGGAGGGACTATCAGTATTTTAGAGCGTGGCTGTCAGTTCTGTAGGGCAGAGCTATCCATCTTCTAAGGCGGGACTATCAGTTTCTAGGGTGGTGCCATCTATCTTTTAGGGCAAGGCTATCAGTTCTTTTGAGGCAGAGGCAATCAGTCATCTAGGGCGGAGCTATCAGTTCTCCTATGGAGGGGCTGTCAATCCTTTAAGGGTGGGGCTATCAGTCCTTTAGGGAGGGGATATCAGTCTTTTACTGCAGAGCTATCTGTCCTGTTGGGTGGGGCTATTGGTTTTGTAGGGTGCAGCTATCTGTCTTCTGGGGCAGGACTATCAGTCATTTAGGCCGGGGCTATCAGTTCTGTAGGGCAGAGCTATCATTTTTTTAGGAAGAGGCTATCACTTCTGTAGGGTGGCGCTATCAGTCCTCTAGAGTGAGGCTTTCATTTCTTTAAGGCGAAGCTATCATTCCTCTAGGGCGGGGCTTTCATTTCTTCAGGGCGGAGCTATCATTGCCCTAGGGTGGGGCTTTAATTTCTTTATTCCGGAGCTATCAGTCCGCTAGAGGGAGGGGCTATCACTTCTGTAGGGTGGAGCTATCAGTCCTCTAGAGTGGGGCTTTTATTTCTTTAGGGCGGAGCTATTAGTCCGCTAGAGGGTGGGGCTATCAGTTCTGTAGGGTGAAGCTATCAATCCCCTAGGGTGGAGCTATCAGTTCTGTAGGGCGGAGCTATTAGTCCTCTAGGGGGCAGCTTTCATTTCTGTTGGGCGGAGCTATCAGTCCTCTTGGGTGAGGCTTTCATTTCTATAGGGCGGAGCCATCAGTTCTCCGGGGCAGGGCTATTATTGATTAAGGGCGGGGTTATGGGTGTCTCATTTCTGCTTTTGAATTCGGACATTGATCAATCTGCACCATCCCCCGTTTTTTTCTCTCATTTCAGGACCCTTTCAAGTATATGTACAACACTAAAGAGAAAAAAGTACAATCTCAACTTTCTTTTCATATTGACCAAAGTATAACATTGAGTCTAAAGCTGAACGCTGAGGAGTGTACAGTTTAAAACAGCAGCAGTGCGTGTTGTCAGGGTCTGACATTCAGACTATGGCACGTATGAGCGCTGCTCAACAAAGCCAAGTTCAGATGTCTGTGTTTTCCCAAAGCTCCATCCGGCTATAAATAGTGTCCCGGCCGGCTGGAGGTGTTCAGGAGTGCTGGGCTGCGGACACTTTGCTGTGGTGTTGATAAGCAGGTGAACAGGGTTGCGCTGGAGGTGTCGGTCTGTTCGACTGCGTCTCCCTTCACCTCACACCCCATTTAGGGTCCGACAGGCCGCCGCACATCCAGACCACTTATACCAGTCTGATAGAGAGATGCTCATACTGTTCATACTGGTGCTGGATCAAACCTGTAGAGCTCAGTCATGCCGCCAGATGCTTTATTGAATATAAACATAAAATCACACGGTGGAAAAATGTATATTGTGTTTATCAGTTTTACATTATTAGAGTTTTCTTCTCCAACTCAAAATAATAATTTACTACATCTATCTATCTATCTATCTATCTATCTATCTATCTATCTATCTATCTATCTATCTATCTATCTATCTATCTATCTTTCTATCTATCTATCTATCTATCTATCTGTCTATCTGTCTGTCTGTCTGTCTGTCTGTCTGTCTGTCTGTCTGTCTGTCTGTCCGTCTGTCCGTCTGTCCGTCCGTCCGTCCGTCCGTCCGTCCGTCCGTCCGTTCGTCCGTCCGTCCGTCCGTCCGTCCGTTCGTCCGTCCGTCCGTCCGTCTATATTTCACTCTAATTGTATTTATTAAATCTATTATTTACTATTTATTTAATATAATCTTATTTTTTAATTTTATTTGATTGTTGATTTTATTCTAATTAAATTAAATATATGTCAAAGTTAATTAGGGTAACTTTAATTATTAGTTTATTAAGTTTTTTATTTATTGATTTAGTTATTTTTTGGTATTTTTATCCATGTTTTTAAAAGATTATATAAATTAAATAAAAAATATACTAAATTGATTTTATTTTATTTTATTTTATTATTTTATTCAATTTTATTTCATTTCATTTTATTTTATTTTATTTTATTTTATTTTATTTTATTTTATTTTATTTTATTTTGTTATTATTTTTTTTATTTTACTTTATTTTGTGGTTTTCAGAACCAGTGATTATTTTATTTTATTTTATTTTATTTTGTGGCTTTCAGAACCAGAGATTTTTTTTTGTTTGTTTTATTGGTTTCAGAAGCAGGGATATTTAATTTAATTTAATTTAATTTAATTTAATTTAATTTAATTTAATTTAATTTAATTTAATTTAATTTAATTTAATTTAATTTAGTTTAGTTTAGTTTAGTTTAATTTCATTTCATTTCATTTCATTTCATTTCATTTCATTTCATTTCATTTCATTTTACTTTACTTTGTGGTTTTCAGAATCAGGGATTGTTTTATTTAATTATATTTTGTGGTTTTCAGAACCAGGGATATTTATTTTATTTTATTTTATTTTATTTTATTTTATTTTATTTTATTTTATTTTATTATTTATTTATTTATTTATTTATTTATTTATTTATTTATTTATTTATTTATTTATTTATTTATTTATTTTATCATTACTTTTATTTAACTTTTTAAAAATTGTTCCCCCTACATGTGTGTAAGTCTGAGCGGCTCTGTACTGAAGTGCACTATAGCTGCTGGAGTGTGTGTGTATGTGTGTGTGTGTGTGTTAAACAGCACGTGTCCACCTGTGGCGACTTGCATGCATTTACACGATGCATTGGAGCGGCTCAAAGTGTTCAGTTTTCAGGCTCCCCTACACACACGGCAAAAACATCCGAACTAATAGCAGATTTCCCAGGAGAGCCGAAGCCAGGAAACACGTTTGATTAAACAGCGGCGGCACACGAGCGCATTGATGCTCCGCCGTCTGCAAACGCTCAAGTGATTGGGCTCATTAGAAAGAGCTGTAAATCAGAGAGAAAAACAGCGATCGGAGACTCCGGAGGCTTTTCCAGAGCTGACGGGACTCTGATTGTGATGTACAGTGAGTTCAGCTCTCCAGCACAGTCAAGAGATCAGCATCAAACTGCTTAAAATGATGAGCTATTTAAAGGCACACTGAGACCGTTTTTCTATTGTTGATATTTAAATGCACCAAAACAAACACAGATATAACCCTACAGTTTATTCAGTCGAATTACTTTTATTGTTATTTTATTTTATGTATTTTCTTAAAAGATCAACTTGTATTTTGATTTATTCATTCATTCATTTTCTATCAGCTTAGTGCCTTATTTATCAGAGGTCACAACAGCAGAATGAACCATACAATTTAATAGTATATAAATGTTTCTTATTTTATTTTATTTTATTTAAAAATAAATTTAATTTAATTTATTTAATTTAATTTAATTTAATTAAATTTTAGTCATTCATTTTTTTTTCGTAGGGGACACACTGGCACAGTAGGTAGTGCTGTCGCCTCACAGCAAGAAGGTCGCTGGTTCGAGCCTCGGCTCGGTCAGTTGGCATTTCTGTGTGGAGTTTGCATATTCTCCCTGCGTTCGCTTGGATGTTGTTGGGTACTCTGGTTTCCCCAACAAGTATAAAAACATGTGGTACAGATGAATTTAGTAAGCTTAATTGTCTGTAGTGTATGTGTGTGATAGAGTTTATGGATGTTTCCCAGAGATGGTTTGCGGCTGAAAGGGCATCCGCTGCATAAAAACGTGCTGGATAAGTTGGCGGTTCATTCCGCTGTGGCGAGCTTTGATTAATAAAGGGACTTAGCCGAAAAGAAAATAAATAAATGAATTTTCTTTTTGGCTTAGTCCCTTTATTATTCTGTGGTTGCCACAGCGGAATGAACCACCAACTTATCCAGCATGTTTTATGCAGCGGATGCCCTTCCAACCGCAACCCATCACTGGGAAACATCCATAAACTCTTTCACACACATACACTACAGACAATTAAGCTTACTAAATTCATCTGTACCACATGTTTTTATACTTGTTGGGGAAACCGGAGTACCCAACAACATCCAACATGCAAACTCCACACAGAAATGCCAACTGACTCAGCCGGGACTCAAACCAGTGACCTTCTTGCTGTAAGCTACTCACTGCGCCAACCGTGCCGGTTTTGTTTTGTTTTGTTTTATTATTTTATTATTTTATTTTATTTTGTTTTGTTTTGTTTTGTTTTGTTTTATTATTTTATTTTATTTTATTTTATTTTATTTTATTTTATTTTATTTTGTTTTGTTTTGTTTTGTTTTGTTTTATTATTTTATTTTGTTTTGTTTTGTTTTGTTTTGTTTTATTATTTTGTTTTGTTTTGTTTTGTTTTGTTTGTTTTGTTTTTTTATTTTATTTTATTTTATTTTATTGTCAAACTGTTTTAAACCACCAAACACTGTTTTTTCTTATTTTATTATCATTTTAATTTAATTTAATTTAATTTAAGCATTTAATTAATTTTAATTGTTTATCGTTCTCCCTGCGTTTTCTCTAGGTGCTTTGGTTTCCCCCACAGTCCAAAGATATGCGGTACAGGTCAATTATGTAGGCTAAATTGTTTGTAGTGTATGCATGTAAATGAGTGTGTATTAATGTTTCCCTGACATGGGTTGCAGCTGGAAGGGCATCGGCTGCGTAAAACATACTGTATGCTGGATAAGTTGGTGGTTCATTCTGCTGGGGCGACGCCAGAATAATAAAGGGACTAAGCCGAAAAGAAATATATATATATGTATGTATTTATATATATTTTTTAACTATATTCACAATCACGACTTGCTCTGAAAAAGCTAAAAAGACACAAGCGAATAATACATTTATAGAAGCGAAGAGCGAATCTTTCACCTTTTAACCATAATTGCGCTCATTATTGTCCATTTAAAAGTCATTGAGGATAAGATGAAACTGAGACATGCTGCCTATCAATCCGTCACCACCATCACAAGTAAAATTAGAAACAATCTGAAGGTAAAAGTTCATTTAAAGGCGATGTGCGCTGAAGCATTTGATGTTGGCTGAAGCTGTGGGCATAATTAGAGTGAATTACAATCATACACGGACACCTTTAAAGCACTAGAAGACCAAAATAAAACATTGTAGGTGTTCTTCATTAAAACACTGTACTTCCAGTCCCACGTTTCCTCAGCTCAGCTGTAATTTTCTGCGTCACACAGGAGAAAAAAGCAGCTGTCATTTACTGTTATGAGCTTTTAGACTTTAACAGCCCTGCGCTAATGAAACCCTGTCATGAACACGTCCGTCATTATGATATACTGTACTTACATGCGCTGGAGAAGTTTTCATCTCAACAATCTCTTACTCTTTATATGTTATATGTAAAACTGCTCATTAGGAAGCTTACAAAAGAGAAGTATACTTCAAGTTCATTCTATTAAGTGTACTTAAGTAATGTAGAAGTATACATGGAGTATTCTTAAATTATATTTCTGTCACTTATAGCATTTTTGTACTAGTTTACTTTGTACTAGTATAGTTCGTTTATTTGTACTAATATACTTTGTACTAGTATACTTCATATATTTATACTAGTACACATTGTACTAGTATACTTCATATAGTTGTACTAGTTTAATTCATGTATTTGTAATAGTATACTTTGCACTATACTACTTTGTAATAATATACTTCATATATTTGTACTAGTATCCTAGCACATTTTCTATTAGTATAGTTCATATATTTGTACTAGTATGCTTTGTACTAATATACTTTGTAAAAGTATACTTCATATATATTTGTACTAGTATACTAGCATACTCTGTACTAGTATACTTCATATAGGTGTACTAGTATACTTTGTAATCATATACTACACATGTTTGTACTAGTATACTAGCCTAATTGTTACTAGTATACTTTATATATTTAGACTAGTAAACTTTGTAATAGTATACTTCATATATTTATACTAGTATAGTTCACATATTTGTATTAGTACGCTTTGTACTAATACATTTTGTACTAGTATACTTCATATATTTATACTAGTGTACTTCACATATCTGTATTAGTATGCTTTGTACTAATACACTTTGTACTAGTATACTTCATGTATTTATACTAGTGTACTTCACATATCTGTATTAGTATGCTTTGTACTAATACACTTTGTACTAGTATACTTCATGTAGTTGTACTGGTTTAATTCATATATTTTTACTAGTATACTAGCAAACTTTGTACTTGTATACTTCACATATTTGTACTAATTTAATTCATGTATTGGTACTAGTATACTATGTAATCATATACTTCATATGTTTGAACTAATATACTAGCATAACTGTTACTAGTACACTTCATATATTCGTACTAGTACATTTTTGTGCCCGTATACTTCATATAGTTGTACTAGTTTAATTCATGTATTTGTAATAGTATACTTTGCACTATAATACTTTGTAATAATATACTTCATTTATTTGTACTAGTATGCTAGCACATTTTGTACTAGTATAGTTCAAATAATTATACTAGTATAGTTCATATATATAAACTAGTAAGTTTTGTACTAATATTCTTTGTAATAGTAAACTCCATAAAGTTGTACAAGTATACTTTGTCCTAGTACACTTTGTTCTGATATACTTTGTACTAGTATACTTCATATATTTGCACTAGTATACTTTATATAGTTGTACTGGTTTAATTCATGTATTTGTACTAGTATACTTTGTAATCATATACTTCATATGTTTGTACCAATATACTAGCATAATTGTTAATGGTATAATTAACATATTTGTACTAGTACACTTTGTAATAGTATACTTCATTTGTCAGAATTTTGTACTTGTATAGTTCATTTATTTTTACTAGTATACCAGTATACCATACTAGCACACTTTTTACTAGTATACTTCATATATTTATACTAGTATAGTTCACATATTTGTGCTAGTACGCTTTGTACTAATACACTTTGTACTAGTATACTTCATATAGTTGTACTAGTTTAATTCATATATTTTTACTAGTATACTAGCATACTTTGTACTAGTATAGTTCATATATTTATACTAGTATAGTTCACACATCTATCTATCTATCTATCTATCTATCTATCTATCTATCTATCTATCTATCTATCTATCTATCTATCTATCTATCTATCTATCTATCTATCTATCTATCTATCTATCTATCTATCTATCTATCTATCTATCGTTCATATTAGAGTATCTATTGTCGTATTGATCTCTCTATCTATTGCTTTCAATCAAAAAGTCATGAACTGCTGTGAGATAGCATTGGAATTACTGTGAAATATGTCTTGATCTGTGTATATTATATATTTGTGCTGATGCTTTGAGCTACCGATAGCATGTTATATTTGAACTGGCGTTGAATCATTTTTCTTAACTTGTTCTACTTTATTCAGTCTTTTCATTATGTGCACTATTCTGACCAACTGTTGCTTCATGGCCATGTCTGAACCGGCGCAGTGGGCCAAATACGTGGAGTGAGTATCATCTGCTCTAATTCTTCTCCCATATCTTTTGTCCTTCCTCCTGAAGCTGTTACTGCGTCCTAATTCACATACTTATACTACGTTCTAATAATGTGTACTTTTTTGTTAAGAAATAGTACATACTTTTGAGTGTGCATCAGAAGAGAAGACAAACTTCCTCATTAACGGATCATTCTGTTGCTTAGTTATGAGACCTGTCAATCATCTCAACACATCATCCACATTCTTTCATATTTAATAACCTACAATATTAGAGATTCAGCTGTGTGTTAATCTGATATGCATGCGTGTTTGGATAATTGTGCATTCAGAAGATAAAGTCCAAACATGTCTTTATTAAAGCTGGCTAGATGTTATTAGATAATAATAATTATTTAAACGTTATTACCAAAGCCTTTCCACTTGACGGTTGGACTTGTGTGTCCGCCATGTTTGTAGTTTGTTTACATTTTTTTCTCAGAATTTGTAGTTCTGATAGAATTCACACAACACTTCTAAGAGAAATAGTTGAGCATCCGGGAGCTTTTGGCACACTCTTTTAAACATACTACAGTTTAGGACACTAATTCTATTACCAATACTATCTAGGACAGATAGTATGCGAATTGGGATGCAGCATCTCTCTCAGTGTGTTTTACCTCTGACCTCTGAAATGTTTGTTCTGATGTAAAGCTTTGCCAGGTGTTTGTTGGCTTGTCAACCTCAATTAGCAAGTAAGTTAATGACCATGACTCTGCTAATTGCACCTTTGCCATGCGGAATGAAATCATGGTATGGATGTCATGAAGCGACATAAACTGTTAGAGCAGCAGAAACTTTCATTAAAGGGAATGTTATTATTCTTATTAATATTATTGCTAATTCATCACAGTTATAATGGTTAGGAATTCTTTAATCAGTTTGTTTTTATGAAAAGAACATGGGTTAAATCTGTCTATCTATCTATCTATCTATCTATCTATCTATCTATCTATCTATCTATCTATCTATCTATCTATCTATCTATCTATCTATCTATCTATCTATCTATCTATCTATCTATCTATCTATCTATCTATCTATCTATCTTACTGTCTGTCTGTCGGTCTGTTTGTCTGTGTCTCCATCCATCCATCCATCCATCCATCCATCCATCCATCCATCCATCCATCCATCCATCCATCCATCCATCCATCCATCATCTATCTATCCATCCATCCATCCATCCATCCATCCATCCATCCATCCATCCATCGATCTATCCATCCATCCATCCATCCATCCATCCATCCATCCATCCATCCATCCATCCATCCATCCATCCATCCATCCATCCATCCATCATCTATCTATCTATCTATCTATCTATCTATCTATCTATCTATCTATCTATCTATCTATCTATCTATCTATCTATCTATCTATCTATCTATCTATCATCTATCTATCTATCTATCTATCCATCCATCCATCCATCCATCCATCCATCCATCCTTCCATCCATCCATCCATCCATCCATCCATCCATCGATCTATCCATCCATCCATCCATCCATCATCTATCTATCTATCTATCTATCTATCTATCTATCTATCTATCTATCTATCTATCTATCTATCTATCTATCTATCTATCTATCTATCTATCTATCTATCCATCCATCCATCCATCCATCCATCCATCATCTATCCATCCATCCATCCATCCATCCATCCATCCATCCATCCATCCATCCATCCATCCATCCATCCATCCATCCATCCATCCATCCATCCATCTATCTATCTATCTATCTATCTATCTATCTGTCTATCTATCTATCTATCTATCTATCTATCTATCTATCTATCTATCTATCTATCTATCTTACTGTCTGTCTGTCTGTCTGTCTGTCTGTTTGTCTGTGTCTCCATCCATCCATCCATCATCTATCCATCCATCCATCTATCCATCCATCCATCTATCTATCTATCTATCTATCTATCTATCTATCTATCTATCTATCTATCTATCTATCTATCTATCTATCTATCTATCTATCTATCTATCTATCTATCTATCTATCTATCTATCTATCTATCTATCTATCTTACTGTCTGTCCATCGTTCTATCATTCTACCGTTCTATTGTTCTATTTATCTATAATTCTATCTATTATTCTATCGTTCTGTCTATTGTTCTTTAGTTTTGTTGTTCTGTCTTTGGCTTTCTATTGTTTTATCCCTCAGTCTCTATCGTTCAGTGTGTGTGTGTGTGTGTGTGTGTGTGTGTGTGTGTGTGTGCTCCAGTATCCCTGTGTTTCTGCTTGTGTGTAGTCGTGCTCATGTGCAGCTCTAGCGTTCTAATCATCGTGCGTTCTGTTCGTCTGTCAGTCCGTCTGTCCGTTTTGATCTGCTTTTGTCTGTCCATCATCTCCAGCTTCAGTCAGAGCCGCAGCACCCCAGCAGAAGCGGATTTATCCCATGTTTCCGCTGTTTTCTCAGATGATTGTGGCCTGCAGTGTAAGTAACTGAGGCTTTAGCACGCAGACCTTTAATGAAGACCGGCATCTGTGGACGTTCTGCACCGTTTGAGCTCACATATGAAGCCGATCTCCAAATCTCCATGTGCAGAGGTGTTGCAGCATGTACAGAAGCATGCACAAAGCAACACCTGGTTTTATTTTCTATTTGTTTCAAGCCAGTGAGATGTCGTACCTCTCACCACCCTTTAGAGCAAACCCCGAGATCTATTATACGAGATTTGTAGATTTATAGTTGAAGTCAGAATGATTAGCCCCCATATTTCTAAACATGGTCGTTTTAATAAGTAATTTCTAAAAACCAATTTCAAGATACTAGTATTCAGTTTCAAGGGCCATTTAAAGGCTTGGTTTTTTAGTTTAATTAGGGCAAAGTTAAGGTAATTAGGCAAGTCATTAGCCCCTTTCACACATACAGACCTTTCCGGAAAATTGCCGGCAATTTTCTGGAAAGGTTGTATGTGTGAACAGGTCCTTTTTGAAAATACCGGTAAATTCGTTCTGGCTATTTTCCGGAAAGAGAAGTTGTAACATTACCGGCAATTTGCCGGAATGCTGCGCTGTGTGAATGCAGAAGGAAGATTACCGTAATAAGCGCGTGCACGTCTAGAACGTACTGACGTAAGACGTCTGCTTTAGCCAATCACAACAGTCAGTCGCATTTACGTCCGCGCGGTTTATGAGAATAAAAGCCTTTGAATATTTTTCCAGACACATTTAGCTGCTAGAAGTTAGTCAGATCTCGTTTATATGTTCTTCTTAATGCCAACTGTGTAAATAATCATCGATGAGATACTTATGATAAGCCGTTGTTTGTTTACCTTCAAGCTTTGCGTGTGCCTGTGAAACAGCCTGTGAGCGGCAGCACACGCACATATTCACAATATTGATCATCCACATAGTTTGTAATTTAGTCAAATGTTTACAAATACAAGCGCAGTTGTTTAAAGCTCATTTGTGGTTAATGATGTCAGAATTTACTGGTATTTTGGAATGGATGTGTGAATGCTCTTTTCCGGAAAAATTCCGTAACGTCCTCGCCTGTGTGAACAGCGCTTTTTTAAAAAAAACCAGTAAAGTCTTTCCGGAAATTTTCCAGATATTTACCGGTATCACTGTGTGAAAGGGGCTATTGTATAACAGTGGTTTGTTCTGTAGACAATCCAAATATTTCTTAAGGCGGCTAATAATATTGACCTTAAAATAGGTTTTGAAAAATTAAAAACTGCTTTTATTCCAGCTGAAATAAACAAATAATAATAAAAATAATTTATAGGAAATACTGTGAAAAATTCCGTGCTCTGTTGAACATCGTTTGGGAAATATTTGAGAAAAAGTAAAAATCACAGGAGGGCGATTAATTTTAACTTCAACTGTATGCATTACACACAGTGGCCGCATGATGTGTCTGAAGACTTTTGCACACTTAAAATATTGATAATTTCTTTGCATTGTAATAATGTAGTGCATATTACAGTAATATATCTGCAGGGTGTAATATTATAAATAATTAATAATTATATTTTATTAAAATAATTTTTCATTTTTGACCCAGCATATGAATAAAATAATACATTATGCTTAATTAATTAATTCATTCATTCATTCATTCATTCATTCATTTATTTATTTATTTATTTATTTATTTATTTATTTTTTTATTTTTTATTTATTTATTATTCATAGGAACTAGGCCAGAGGAAAATGAATGAATTAATGTATTTATTCAGTTATTTATTCATATATTTGACCAAGTCAAAGTAAAATAAATAAAAGAATGGGTTTATTCATTCATTTATTTGTTTATTCATTTATTCATGAGGGCTGAGTCAAAAGAGAATGAATGAATTTATTTATTTATGTATTCATTCATTCATTTATTCATGAGAGCTGAATCAAAAGAGAATGAATGAATTTATTTATTTATGTATTCATTTATTCATGAGGGCTAAGTCAAAGGACAATGAATGATTTTATTTATTCATTTTTTATATTATTAATTTATTTATAGGGGCTAAGTCAAATGGATGAATGAATTTATTTATTTATTCAGTTTTTTTATTTATTTATTCATTAATTTATTCATTCATGAGGGCTAAGTCAAAGGAGAATGAATAAATTCATTTATTCATTTATTTATAGGGGCTAAGTTAAAGGAGAATGAATGAATGAATTCATTTGTTCATTTATTTATTTATTCATTTATTCATAGGGACAAAGTGAAATTTTTGTTCAAATTTTTGTTCATAGCGAACAAGTCAAAGAAAAATGCATTTATTTATTTATTTATTTATTTATTTATTTATTTATTTATTTATTTATTTATTTATTTATTTATTTATTTATTTATTTATTTATTTATTTATTTATTTATTCATAAAGAGTAAGTCAAAAGAAAATGAATTTATTTATTTAATTATTAATTTAATTGTTTATTTATTTATTAGTTCATATATTCACCAGGACTGAGTCAATGGAGAGTGAATGAAATTATTTATTTAATAATCATAGGGACTACGTCAAAGGAAAATGCATTCATTCAATTATTTATTTATTCATTCATTCATTTATTCATCGGCACTGAGTCAGTAGAAAGTGAATTCATTTATCTATGCATTCATTTATTCATATGGATTAAGTCAAAGGAAAATTAATTAATTAATGTATTTATTTCTTAAAGAAATAAATCAATCAATAATATTGATTTATTAAATTAAAAACATTAAAGATTTGTTAAGTTAATCGATTCAATTATTTATTTTTTTATGCCATTAATTTATTCTTTTAAAGTACAATATTTATAAGTATGTCTAAATGCATTTTGTGGCCACTGTATGTTTGTAGAAGCATGTGCAGAGCTCATGAACAGGTCCAGACGGGATTCAAATTAAAATTCTAAGTTGCTTAAATGAAACTGAAAATTCGAACTTCAAAGCAGTGCATGCATCAAAATTAGTTTAGAACTCTTTTCAAATCTTCCTGGAATTCCGTAACTTCCTGTGTGGGCCTGTTTGGTGGGAGAACAGAAGTAAAGGCAACACAATGAAGCCGATTGCACCAGTCCAAGATGTGATGAGAGGTACGATTACAAACACCCAAAGCAGATTTACACAGATACACTGAACTGAGTGAAACTAAATATAAATTTATAGACGGAGAGAGAGAGAGAGAGAGAGAGAGAGAAAAAGAGCAATGCGAATGCTGCATCTGTCATCCACTGCTGGAGGCTGGACGGTCAACATGGATTTTAATGCTCATCCTGGTCTTGATGAGCTGTAGTTCATCAAGCGCGAGTGTTTGTCTTGTCATCATGTCACAAAAAAACTAAACACATCTGCTTCTGCACTGTGAATGTGCTTCTCATCTCTGTGTGCGCTCGTGATCTGTGTGTTTGGGATATTTCTCTGATTCCTGATTGTCTGAATGTTTGTTCGTCCCTCCGTTCTCTCTCTCACTTTAATGCACAGGTACACTTTCACTGGCATTTACACGTTCGAGTCGTTGATAAAGATCCTGGCGCGGGGTTTCTGCATCGGGCCCTTCACATTTCTGAGGGACCCCTGGAACTGGCTGGATTTCAGTGTGATTCTCATGGCGTAAGTACATATTATTAATGTGAATTCAACCCTTCACACTGTGTCCTAAAAACAAGCAACATGCAGTTTGCCTGTATACACCAAATGTGAGATAACAGAAACTTTTAAAGGGGACCTATTATGCAGAAATCACTTTATAAGGGGTTTGAACGCAGCCTCTAATGGACAAAGTTAATTAATTTTATTTTTATAATGATATAAAGAGTCTGCAAAAACACTTTGATTGAGATTCTCACTTTGTATGTATCATTATAGGTGGAAAGCCCCGCCCACTAGTGCCCATCTCTCCCTCATTAGCATAAACAGCAGCCCTGAGTGAGAAGCAGCCGTCTGTCCATTAGCTATTAGAGTGTTTGAGCTGCTGAAGATAATGTCAGCGTAGACTAAGATGATTATAGATGTGGAGTTTTAGATGAACAGCGACAGGAGCCACATAGACTGACAGAAGCCTGAAGCACACACTCACACTGAAGCACACATGCACACCTGATCAGCACTGATAACACACACACTACTAATTTACATCTCTTACAATACTGACACATAAGCATTTTTTGCTCCACCCTCTTTTAAATCTAATTTGCATTTAAAGCAACAGTCACCAAAACGCCATGGCTGTTTCTCAATACCAAGTACTTGCGTTCTTGGAAGTTTAGATTTGCCAAGTTCAGACTTGGAACAACGAACTCCCGAGGACGCGAGGACACAAGTCGGGTATTTCTTCATATAGAATGGCAGTTTACTTTATAACGTCACTTAACTCACCACAGATTCATCGGTTTCACTGTACATTCAAAATAAAATGATTTAATTATATAAAGCACGGCCTTATAATTAATATTATAGTAATATTATAAACCTAATTTTTGTTTTAAGAAATGAAAACTTAAATCAATGTAAATGTAAAGTGAAATGTATTATTATACACAGACACGTGTCTTTTATAATCAGATTTAATAAACTACAATCGACATTATACAAGTATAAAGACGTACACAATAAGAAATAAAGATAGCGTTAAGCAATTTGGTAAACGAAGACAAACCTCGTACAACACAGTAACATATTTAAAGACAATTATTAAAGGTAACAAAATTACACTGACAAAATAATACACCTGAGAGCAAATAATAGATTTATTAGACCAAAAACTGTATGTTAGATATACACAAGATGCATTAAACATCATGTTTTAACTACAATGGAGAGATGAGATCCAGCGGTACATCCGTGATGGACTGGCCGAAGTAAAGCTGCTCTCGGCGGAGGAGGTGATGACATCAGAGACACATTTTACATCTTGTAAAAAGAGGCATAATCGGTCCCCTTTAAATACCAGCCACCGCACTCCCAATGAAATGGCACGGTTTAGTACAAAGTCTGACTTTCAAACCATCTGCTAGTTATTTTATTTTCTAGATCTGAGGTGAACTATCTGCTGCTGCTTTCAGTATTATGGCAATACATGTCATGTCAAATGGTGTTCAAACGCATGTCAACACTGAATGGAGCACATAATCAGCAGCTGAGGTGATCATTGTGGTTGTAGTTTATGCTGCTGTTCAGCTGTGATGTGACATCAGAAACTGTTTAAATAAAAACGATTGCACATCTTTATCATGGATGGTTTAGACCAGGAATGCCCAAACCTTTTTTTTTTTAATGAAGAACTAAACTTGATTGAGGGTGGTGGGCCAGAGGTAAATATACCAAACTGTAAAGTTGATTGAAAATGTAATTTCCTAATTTAAAATGATAATGTATTATATAATTTATTAATGCTATAATTTATTACATTTAAATTACTTGTACTAACAGTATTATGAACATTTTTGCATATTTTATAATGATCATCTTACAATAAAAACACCAACAATCCCATCTATAACACTAAAAAATACACTTTGACTTGATCCGCTTGCTGATCGCTTCTGCAATGTCTGCTCTCTGTATTTACAGTTTTTCTCAGTGACTTTGGTTCATTTCTCACAACACTATTTACATTAGCACAACAGTTCATGTATTTCTCAAAACAGTTAGTACAAACTGCAAAAGTTAGTTGATAACCTGCAAAAGCGCGTCACTTGCTCAAAATAGAGAGCTCGTTCCTCAAAAGCAAGTATTGATGTCAATGAAAGTGTCAGTGTCAGTGTGAACAAGATAGTCAAATGGCTTTGTCATGATTTCATTATGACAGTTTACTCTACATTTTTCCCAATGCAAAGAAGTCAGATTGTGGTGACACTTCCTGAAAATGCTCAAGACAGCAGTGTATACTATTTGCACAGCCATTTGAAAACTACAGTAAAGTTGGACATAAGTGCATCTAGTGAGGTATCTGACTACAAGACACTGAATATGTGTGTTTCACATACACTTCCTTTGGGTAGAGCTGTGCACAACTGTAATTGCAGTACATATCGGAACTGAACCTACAACACACACAGCTCTGTAAATCATTAATGAAATTGTCCAATTTCGAAAACATTTTCAGAAAAAAAAGATTTAAATGTTTTTAAAAATTTGCTAGACAGATTTTGACAACTAGTTCAACATGTATGTATGTAATGACTCAAGTAATGAAATGAGGGCTATTATTTGTATATGGAAAGACTATTCAGCATTTACAAGTTTAGCTCATTTTGACTGACATGACATAAGCAGATGATAATGTTATAAACAGCAGAGAGTTGTATGAAAGCAGTTGATGCATGTCCAAAAGCATTTGCATTGTGTTGGAAGGAATGAGAAACTGCTACTATGATGTGCACAAATGACTAACTGTTTTGAGAAATGCATGAACTGTTGTGAGAAATGCACCAAAGCCTCTGAGAAAAACTAATATATTATATATATTATTATAAACCATTATATAATGTATTATATAATTTAATTAATATTATAATTTATTACATTTAAAATACTTTAATTGTATTATTTTTATATGTTTTTGCACATTTTATAATGAACATCTTACAATAACAAATATCAGCAATCCCATTTATAACACTAAAAATACACTTTGCCTTGATCCGCTTGCTGATTTCTTCTGCAATGTCTGCTCTCTGTATTTATTTATTTATTTATTTATTTATTTATTTATTTATTTATTTATTTATTTATTTATTTATTTATTTATTCATTCATTCATTTATTTATTTATTTAATTTAATTTAATTTAATTTAATTTAATTTAATTTAATTTTATTTAATTTAGTTTTGTTTTGTTTTGTTTTGTTTTGTTTTGTTTTGTTTAATTTAATTTTATTTTATTTTATTTTATTTTATTTTATTTATTTTATTTTATTTTATTTTATTTTAT
This sequence comes from Danio rerio, assembly GCF_052040795.2. Classification (NCBI taxonomy): domain Eukaryota; kingdom Metazoa; phylum Chordata; class Actinopteri; order Cypriniformes; family Danionidae; genus Danio; species Danio rerio. The sequence goes on from NC_141044.1 coordinate 43,911,569, forward strand.
TTTATTTTATTTCATTTTATTTTATTTTATTTTATTTTATTTTATTTTATTTCATCTATTCACAACATTTAATTAAAACATTTAATTTCAGCTGTTTTTGCAGCTCAACAGTTAAAAAACAAAAGTTATGCTAAATTATAAAAAGACAATCTCTGTTAAAGGCATTCCCCCCAAATTCCCCATCATCTCTCCCTCTCTTCTCAGATGGGATGGAGGGCCAAATCAAAGGTTACTGTGGACCAACTTTGTCCCACGGGCCCTAGTTTGGGGATGTCTGGTTTAGACAAAACTTCTTTTACATGAAAATAAAACCTTTTATTACAGGTCGCTGCGTCATGTCACATGTAGTCAAATCAAATCAAATCAAATCAAATTATTACATGGCTTTATACTTGATTCTGATTGGCCAATAATGGCATTCTGAAGTGTGTTATTCTCAGATCACAACTGATTATGCTAATAATATCCAGGTACTACCAATCATCTTGACGTTTAGTGAATATGTATTATTCATATATGTACAGTGCTCAGCATCATTAAGTACAGCTCATTTTGAAAATCAATATTTTTCTCAGTTTCTCAGTGAATATAGGCAATGTGATGTGGTGAAATTCAGTCAGCAAACATATTTAGAAATTAAAAGATAATACAATTAAATTCAAGCAAAATATAGCAAAAATAATTTACAACCTGCAAAATTTCAACAAAATGTTTCCATTTTTAAATATTTTTCATATTAATAAACATATTAAATTTAAACATATTAATTTGGCTGTACTAGTGTTTGGAGTGTTATCATCAGTTATTTTGTTGTTAGATCAGCTCTAGATTTGGCTTCAGCACTGAATAATCTAATGTATATGCACAATATAATATTGTAGAGCTTCCTATTCAAACTATGAATTTAAAAGAGAGATTTGTGAGGGAGGGGTGTACTTATTTATTCTGAGCACTGTACCTTGCTTATCTGTCACTCTGCTGTTTTTTGTCTATTTGGTACAAACTTGTGGTATAATATTAATAATAATGATAATAACAGATGATAGTACGCCACATTCACACTTTTAAAAAAGATCTGTAAAGGAAAGGTAAGGTAGAGCTTTGTTAAATTACAAGCAAAAACTATAAAAATACAGAATGGATTTGTGGTAAGGATGTATTAAATTACAGTTTATTACTCTTGAATGTCAAATTACATTGAAAACCGTTCGGGTTTGATCACTGTACATTTACAGTTTTCTAAAATTGCTCTCAGTAAATTACTTTTGAAGTTCAGTTAGTTCATGTGCACCGCTTTAAAATTGTTTCATAGTAAAATCTAAACTATTATTCATTTTATTTACTACATTATCTAAAAAAGGCATTTATTACAGGCTAAAACAGTTGATTATTTGATCTTTTTTTACAAACAGTTGTACAATATCTTTCTACTTCAAAATGTTATGTTTAATTCAGTGTACTACGTGCTATTTCTTAAAAAAAAAGATTCACTGTAAAATGTCAATTTTATAAAGTTGCAAATAAAATATTAATTATTTAAGTTTCAGGCTTGGTAAAAAAAATCTATTTAGTTTTTCTAATCAAATTTTTTTTTCAAACAAATTTTGCTGCTTGACATCTTTGTTTCAGATTCAATTTTTAAAATAATAATAAATAATAAAAAGTCTGTTATCAAAATTATTCCTTTTGTGAAATTTTTTAATTTTACAAAATATTTCTGTGCTTTAACACATTTCTAAACATAATAATGTAGTAACTCATTTCTAATAACTGATTTATTTTCTCTTTGTCATGATGACAGCACATAATATTAGACTAGATATTCTTCAAGACACTTCTATACAGCTTAAAGTGACATGTAAAGGCTTCACTAGATTAATTGGGGGTAAAGTTAGGGTAATTAGGCCAGTCATGGTATAACAGTGGTTTGTTCTGGAGACAATCCAATACTAATATTGCTTAAGGATTGCTTAAAAAGTGTTTATTCTAGCCGAAATAAAACAAATAAGACTTTCTCCAGAAGACGAAATGTTTACAAATTTTGATGTCAACTGTATATATATCTATATATATATATATATATATATATATATATATATATATATATATATATATATATATATATATATATATATATATATATATATATATATATATATATATATTATAATGTTTTCCATAACATAACATTCCATTCCTCTTACGCTAAGACTGTGTAAGCTCCGCCCACCTGTAATCAGGACTCCTCCTGATTGGCTGCTCTCAGACACAGAGATAATGAACCCATAAAGACACTGTTGTTATTATTTTCAATAATAGGCTGTAATAATCTAATCTCAGGCGCTGAAAAGGGCTCCATATTACAGATGAATAGTGCTGAGAGCTTGTGAAGGGGAGTGTGAGCGCTTTACCCTGTCCTTCACCCCGCTCCTAAAACACACACAGTAATGTCATTTACACCATTCACTGCTGCTTTACTGTAATAGAAAACCTCACACCGCAGTAAAGCTGTATTGAGATAATTCTGGACGTTACAGTTAAAGTAAAAATTAATCGCCCAATTCAAATATTTCCTAAATGATGTGGAACAGATTCAGGAATTTTTTCACAGTATTTCCTATGATATTTGTTCTTCTGGAGAAAGTCTTATTTGTTTTATTTCGGCTAGAATAAAAGCAGTTTTAATTATTTTAAAGCCATTTTAAGGTCAATATTATTAGCCCCCTTAAGCTATATTAGTTTTGATTGACTCCAGAAGAAACCACTGTTATACAATGACTTGCCTAATTAACTTGACCCTAATTAATCTAGTTAAGTCTCTAGTTAAATGTCACTTTAAGCTGAATACTAGTGTCTTGATGAATATCTAGTCTAATATTATTTTCTGTCATCATGGCAAAGAGAAAAGAAATCAGTTATTATTCGTTGATTTATTTTCCTCCGGCTTAGTCCCTTTTTTCATCAGGGGTTGCCACAGTGGAATGAACCACCAACTATTCCAACATATGTTTTATGCAGCGGATGCCCTTGCAGCTGCAACCCAGTACTAGGAAAAACCCATACACATTCATTCACACTCACACTCATACACTACAGCCAATTTATTTCATCAGTTCGCCAGAAGCAAATGTGTTGACATGAAGAAACCCATGCCAACACGGGGAGAGCATGCAAACTCCACACAGATATGCCAACTGGCCCAGCTGGGACTCGAACCAAAGACCTTCTTACTGTGAGGCCACAGTGCTGACCACTAAGCCACCGTGCCGCCCCCTAATATGTTAATATTATTATTATTATTATTTATTTATTTATTTATTTATTTATTTATTTATTTATTTATTTATTTGTTTGTTTGTTTATTTATTTATTTATTTATTTATTTATTTGTTTAGTTATTTATTTATTTATTTACTTATTTTTTAATACACCATAAACCTACTTGTTACTTAACTTTTTTGATAATTGGAATATAATGATTTTGGAATATTTCTGTTTAACATAAAGAAAAGTTTTTCAACACATTTCTAATCATAATAGTTTAATAACTCATGTCTAATAACTGATTTCTTGTATCTTTGCCAGGATGACAGCCAGGGACATTGCTAGACCTAAAGCTCTACTGGGCCAGGCCCTCTCAAAAACAACAACAATAGGGCCTATATATATACAGTTAAAGTCAGAATTATTAGCTCCTTTTTTAAATATTTCCTAAATGATGTTTAACAGAGCAAGGACATTTTCACAGTATGTCTGATAATGTTTTTTCTTCTGAAAAAAAGTCTGATTTGATTTATTTTGATTAGATTAAAAGCAATTTTCGATATTTTAAACACCATTTTAAGGTCAATATTATTAGCCCCTTTAAGCAATTTTTTTCTGACAATCTACAGATCAAACCACAGTTTTACAATAACTTGCCTGATTACCCTAACCTGCCTAGTTACCCTAATTACCCTAGTGAAGCCTTTAAATGTCACTTCAAGCTGTATAGAAGTGTCTTGAAGAATATCTAGTCTAATATTATTTACTGTCATCATTCATTCATCCTTTATATATATAAGAAATATTTTGAATGAACAATAATTTCATTTGAATGAAATTCTATAGAATACAAAAAATATTTTTATAAAAGTTTTATAGAGTTATCTTTTAGACTTGACACATGGCCGAGAATAAGGTTTATTAAGTTTTACTGTACCTCCCGACTTCTTTTTACTTCATACAAAAAATCCATCAGGAGGTGTGCTTAGCAGCATCACCATCACATTATCTAAACTTTAGTTTTGTGGGTGCCGTCACCTCCGCATAAAAGGCTGTTGCGCCGGTTTCACAACCCATGAGCGGCCTGTGTGCAGCAAGTACTTTTTTCGGCATGCATGTTAACAACCGGGACTCACAAGCGGGTAGGGTTTTCTGCACACACGAGATGCGTCAGTTTGCTTTTTGATTAAACTTGCTTTTGCCAGTGTTGGTTTGGTTGCACATAGAGAATAATGTCTTTATTCCTGGATTACCACTCTTGATAAACACACTTTGCAAAGGAAGCAAATCATATCTCAAAGCATTTACTGGGGCACTAGCGATTTTTAGTTAATTGGGTCTAGCGACGCCCTTATGACAGCACATAATATTAGACTAGATATTCTTCAAGACACTAGTATTCAGCTTAAAGTGACATTTAAAGGCTTCACTAGGGTAATTAAGGTAAAGTTAGGGTAATTAGGCAAGTCATTGTATAACAGTGGTTTGTTCTGGAGACAATTCAAAACTAATATTGCTGAAGGGGGCTAATAATATTGACCTTAAAATAGCTTTAAAACAATAAAAACCTGCTTTTATTCTAGCCAAAATAAAACAAATAAAACTTTCTCCAGAAGAACAAATATTAGAGGAAACACTGTGAACAATTTCTGAATCTGTTCAACATAGTTTGGGAAATATTTCACAGGAGGGTGAATCATTGTGACTGCATAAGCAGAATTTCTCCATAGATGCGTGTGTTTTCAGACAGAAGCGGTGTGTGGTGATGAAGTGCTTATTTCTGCTTGGCCTTTATGGCTTTATTTGTGGAGTTTTAACAGGCCGCTTGTCCTTGAACCGCCGTCAGATGGACCCTCGGGCTGAAAATAAGTCACGTTTGTATTGAAACGTTGACAGGAGCGCGAGCCGCCGTTCCTGACTTCATTAAAGCCAGACGGATGACGGCGAAGCGGAAACAGCGGCTGATAAATCACTAACACACCACTGTATACAAAATAACATCATATCTGAACATGCAATATTATACGCCGCATGCACTGTCAATTCACCTGCTTCATAATCAGTCTGATGCAGAAACAGAGACTCGGAAATCTGAGCTGGCTTAATAATAATATTGTTCACTTCATCATTAGTTTGTCTTTTATGAACATAATGATAAAATCAGGATGCATCTATAAAAATACAGAAAAAAACAAGAATACAAACATTGATTTTCTCTTATTTTACTGTAAGCTAATTATATTATTCATACAGTATTTCAGAATCATTATATATTTCATTCATTCATTAACTTCCTTCGGCTTAGTCCCTTTTTTTATCAGGGGATACTACAGTGGAATGAACCACCAACTGTTTTAGTTAATGTTACACAGCAGATGCCCCTACAGCTGCAACCCAGTACTGGAAAACACCCACACACTTCCGCATTCATGCTCACACACTACAGCCAATTTAGTTGATCAAAAATCACCCGGAGAAAACCCACACCAACACGGGGAGAACATGCAAACTCCACACAGAAATGCCAACTGACCTATTTGCGGCTCAATCCAACAACCTTCTTGCTGTGAGGCAATTGTGCTACCCACTGCGCCATTGAACTGCACCATGTTAAATATATAAATATATAATCATATTAAATAATAAATAATTAAATATAAATAAAAATTAAATACTAGAAATTTAAATATTAGAATATTAGAAATATTAGATTTTCTTAAAAAAATATTCATTGTTTATTAAAATATGACAAAATACCCAACAAAATATCGTTTTTAACCACATTAGTCTAATAAATTAATAATTATTTACATATTTTTATATGTCATAACTCGATTTTACTTTTATACACCACATAATACATGAAATTGTGCTGTTAGATATGTTGCATGTTATATTAATGTGTGAATATTGTTTTCTTAAAGATTCATATTAGGTCTTTTTTTTAAAACAAGTAAGATTATCTATTATCAAAATAATAAAACTTTTATTTTAAGATTTTTGGATAGTACAGAAATCCCTGTATCATTCCGTAGCTTTGTGTGACTTCATTTAGGTATTTGTGAAATAATTAATCTTGACACGAGCCCCTTTCACACATACAGTACAAACCTTTACAGAAAATTACCTGCAATTTTACGGAAAGGTCTGTGTGAGTGAACAGGCCCTTTATGAAAATGCCAGTAAATTAGTTCTGGCTATTTTCTGGAAAGAGAAGTTGTAAGATTACGGGTAATTTGCCGGAATGCTGCGCTTTGTAAACGCAGAAGGAAGATTGTCGTAAAGAGCGCGTTCACAACTAGAACTAACTGACATGAGATGTCTACTCCAGCCAATCAGAACACTCAGACGCATTCACGTCCATGCTTTTATAAAAATAAAAGCCTTTGAATATTTTCCAGACACATTTAGCTGCTGTTAGTCGGATAACGTTTCTATGTTCCTCCCTAATGCCAACTGTGGAAAAAATGATCGATAAGATGCTTATGATAATCTGCTGTTTGTTTACCTTCAAGCTCTGCTTCCTTCAGTAGCTTGAAGCGTCGCGTATGTGTGTGAAGCAGCCGGTGAGCGACAGCACCAGGCCCAGATTGGCTAATCCAACACAATCTCACGGCAATTCGTAACTTTTTTATTTAGTGGTTAATTCGTATGAATTTGTACGATCTAATTCCTACAATTTAGTACGACTTGCTCATCCCTCAATGACGGTTGGGTTTAGGGGTGGGGTTAGGTGCCACGCCTCCTTTTTAAAATCGTTCAATTTTGTATGACTGATCTCGAATTCGTACGAATTAGCCACTAAACTGGCAAAACGTAAAATATTCATGTTTTCTCGTGAGATCTGGCTGGCTAATCGGGAGGACCGGGAGAACTCCCGGTGGGCGGGTTCATTTTTTTTAGCACACAGTTAATCAGGCGCGAATGTACGCTGAAGTTCAGATTTTTAAACTCGAGAGATTCGTGCGAAACGCTCGTTAAGCACGTCAAACGCACAAAACGCTCAATTTGCCCCTCGCCATTCGCACAATTTGCGTCATTCGCACCACGCCATTTGCGCGTATCGCACCCTAGGATGTCTGTTCCGCATCTGGTGTGAACTCAGCATAAGGCTTGAAACTCCAGGGCTGAAAAGGAGTCCCACTCCGGCCCTGGACAGCACACACACATTTTATGTACATCTCGACATGCGAAAGTGTTTCTCAGTATGTTTTCATCGAAGTTGTCCACAATACTGATCCATCCACAGAGTTTGTAAGGTAGTCAAGTGTTATAAACACAAGCGCAGCCGTTTAAAGCTCATTTCTGGTTAATGATGTCAGAATTTACCGCTATTTTGGCATGGATGTGTGAACGGTCTTTTCTGGAAAAATTTCGTAACGTCCTCGCCTGTGTGAACAGCACTTTTTTGAATTTACCGTTAAAGTCGTTCAGGAAATTTTCCAGATATTTACCGGTATCACTTTGTGAAAAGGGCTATGATCTGCTCCTATTCACTTTCATTGTTTAGAAAATAGTCTGCAAAATCTATGAAAAAAATATGTTCCACAGAATCTTTTTATTTATTTATTTTATTTGCATTATTTTACAGTTGGTGTGGTGAGCTATTAAGAAAGCAAGCAGAAAGTACAGCATGTGATGCTTTGTTCAGTTTCCTGACATTTTAATTTTGCTGTTTTTTCTCTTTCAGTTGTTTCTCCTTTCACCCGTATAACTGTAATGTGATTCTGCAGGTTTCTAACTGAGTTTATAAAAGTAGGCAATCTGCAAGCTCTTCGAACGTTCAGGGTCCTCCGCGCTTTGAAAACTATTTCCGTAATTCCAGGTAAGAGGTTCCTGAAGCTGCGCAGAGAAAAAAACAAACCAAACCAAACAAAATCAGCTCAAAGTGTTGCTCTGTGTCCAAAAAAAAAGCAGAAACGGAGTGTATTCCCGCATCCGGTTCTTCCCTGCGTTTGTTCTCCAGTCATCTTTTCCCAGCTCCTGAATCCTCCCAGCATCTGCTTCATTCTCCGCTGTGTTGTTGGTGTTGTTGTCATTGTCTGTGCTCCAATTCTGGCTTATTGCAGATATGTAACTGAGTTTGTGGACCTGGGCAATGTCTCAGCGTTACGGACATTCAGGGTTCTGCGAGCACTGAAAACTATCTCAGTCATCCCAGGTGAGAGGCCGCTCCGCCGGGCCTGCAGTCATGCTGGATGACCACACATTTCCATCACTTACAAAACATGGAAATGCATTGCATAGAGTGTAGGAAATGAGACTTTTGAGCTGGGAAACGTGCTGATCAGATGCAAAACACTAAAACAGGCTGTTTGCCCACTTTATATGGCAAGAACAATACAAAACCATCTAACCAGACCTGTTTAATTACTCAAACGAGAGGGTTGAGTCATTTTTCTTATGCATAAAAATATCTATTATTAAAAATTAAGTATAAACATAGCATGCTCTGCAGTATAAATCAACCAATAGGAGAGCTTTAGATAGTGCCAAAAGAGCTCCGCCCACTTCCATAAAGCATTGCGCAAATTTTCTCAAACTACTTATTTAAATATATATGAATATTTTGGAATATAAATGAACTAGTTTAGAGGGTTGTGGAGGAAAATAGTGCCAAAAGTGCTTTTTATTTCCGCTTACTTCCATAAAGTACTGAAGTTTGCTTGAACTACTGATATTCTGCAACATAAATTGTGCATGTTCTCTTAAGCTACTTACATATTTCAGTACATATATGCATAATTTGCAAGGTAAATCAACCAATCAGAGAGCTGTGGCACATATTCATTTACTTTAAAAGTGTTCTTTAGCTTCGCCCAACCCATAAATCACAGCAAAGTGCATAATTACTCAACCAATAAGAAAGCTATGGAGTGTAAATAGTGCCAAAACAGACGCCACCCACTTCCATTAAGTACTGAAAATTGCGTTTTCCTGAACTATTCCTGGATATTTTGGAATATATATTAACCAATAAGAGAGCTGTGGAGTTAAATAGTGCCAAAAGAGCTTTTTACTTCCGCTCACTTCCATAAAGTACAAAAAAATTGTGCAAGTTCACTCAAACTACTTACATATTTCAGTACATACAGTATATGCATAATTTGCCATGTAAATCAACCAATCAGAGAGCTGTGGCAAATATTAATTTGCTTCAAAATCGAACTTAGCTCTTCCCAATCCATAAGTCAAAGCAAAGTGCACAATTACTAAAGCAATAAGAGAGCTATGGAGTGTAAATAGTGCCAAAACAGTCTTTTTACCTCCGCCTACTTCAATAAAGTGCTGAAAATTGAGTGTTTTCCCAAACAACTTACTATATATATATATATATATATATATATATATATATATATATATATATATATATATATATATATATATATATATATATATATATATAAATCAACCAATCAGAGAGCTATGAAGTAAAATTTTGCCAAAAGTGCTCTTCTAGCTCCACCCACTTTCATAAAGTGCAGAAAATTTCTGAAGTTTTCTTGAGCTACTAACATTTTAAAAATTATATATGTGCATATTTTGCAAATACCAATGAACCAATCACATGTATAAATTGCTTTTGCTTCACCCACCTCCATAAATCACACTAGTTTATAATTATTCTCAAACTGCTTCAATATTTGATTATATACTGTATGCACATTTTGCAGTATAAATCAACCAATTACAGAGATATGGAATAGAAATTGTGCCAAAATAGATATTTAAGTTTTGCTCTCTTCCATGAAGTATACTGAAAACTGTATAATATTTTGCAATATAAATCAACTAATAAGAGAGTTATGGAGTATAAACTATGCCAAAACAGCTCTTTTAGCTAAAAAAAAAAATAGCTCCACCTTCTTCCATGAAGTATAATGAAAACTGCAATATAAATCAACCAATCAGAGAACTATGGAGTTTAAATTGTGCCAAAACAGCTCTTTTAGCTCCGCCCTCTTCAATGAAGTATACTGAAAACTGCAATATTTTGCAATATAAATCAACCAATTACAAAAGGTATGGAGTATAAATTATGCCAAAACAGCTCTTTTAGCTCCGCCCTCGTCCATGAAGTATACTGAAAACTGCAATATAAATCAACCAATAAGAGATTTATGGGGTATGAATTCCACATAAGTGCTCTTTAGCTCCGCCCAGCCCAATAAAGTATTACATATTGTGTAATTGTTCTCAGATTACTCATAGCAAGTTGATTATTGTTATGTCTTTAACAAAGGCTTCTTTAAAATCCTTATGAAGAGAAAAAAGTTGAGCGCCAGCACTGATGCACTCGATTACATCTGTGAACATTAGACGCTGAAGTGGCTTTCGAAGGACCTCCAGGTGAAACTGCTGCATTGAAGCTCAATCTCACACAAGTGAAATTACATCAGGACGCCTGGTTCAGGTTTCCTTCAGCTGTCGGCACTGATCTCAGGTCACTCACTGCAAAAGTCTCATTGCACACGGTGCTTGACACGTAAATGGCATGATGTAGATGTATGGAGCTAATTATAGGACAAAATTATTTGATTGTGAATTGTGTACATCTGAATTATTGATAAGTGTTATTTAATAAAACGGAATATTGTATGCCCTTAGTTTGGATTTGATAATTAAATGAATATTGAGCATTTGAAAATTAAGACATATAATATAGGACATATAAAAAGTCGATATAAGTAAACCAATAAGAGAATTATGGAGTTAAAATAGTGCCAAAAGAGCTTTTTTTTAATCTCAGCCCACTTCCATAAAGTACTGAAGTTTTGAATATTTTCTCAAACTACCTACATTTTTAATCTATATGCATATTTTGCTATTTGAATCAACTAATTAGAGAGCTGTGGCATATAAATTGTGCCAAAAGTGCTCTTTTAGCTCCGCCCACTTCTATAATAATATTTGAATATATGAATATGCACACATTTTGCTATATACAAATATCAATAGTTCAAACTGACAATTACATTTCAAATCCTTTTGTCATATTGTTAGCTCCATATAGATGTAGACCAACAGAACTCTGCATGGTGAGTCAATATACAGACGCTTCTTATGGACTGAAGAATGCATGCATATAAAAGAAAAACACGCACATATATGATTATATACTGTAAAGTAAGTCATGTGCTCATTCCATAGAAGTGTCTGTTGTGTGCTGTCACATTTTGTGTGCTTTTTGCACCCACAAGTGTTTGCAAAGACAGACCTAGATGTTGTGTTGTGTTTTAATGTGGTTTATTAATGCTACAGTGTCAGAGATGTGAGTCTGGGTTTGGCAACATTTAGAATTCATGAATTTAATCATGCATTTTAATTTAAAAACACTGAATTGCAGTAAAGTAATCCCAGTCACATTGTAAAGAAATCTAATACATAATCCCAGAAATGTATTTACAATTTTAATATGATATTTATTATTGCCATTAAAATTGCTATATTAAAGTACTTTAAATGTATTTTATTATATATATATATATATATATATATATATATATATATATATATATATATATATATATATATATATATATAAATATAATTTGTCTTCATTATTTTTTTTATTTCATTTTAATATTAATCATAAAATAATGACATTTAGTTTAATATATAATATATTTCATTAATTTATACATTTTTATAATGCTTTTATGCAATTTTTGTTCATTATTTTAATTTGTCATGTTATTAAACTTCTTTACACATATTTTCTGCATGAGAAAAATATCAATAAACTATAACAGACATTCCTATTATTTTTAAAATATTTGTTTCCTTTATTTTTATTATCATTAAAAAATTATTATTATTATTGTTATTATTATTATTATTATTATTATTATTGTTATTATTTTGTTATTATTATTATTATTTAGTTGTTATTATTATTATTGTTGTTTTTATTATTAGTGTTATTATTATTATTATTATTATTATTATTATTATTATTATTATTATTATTATTATTATTTCACTACTGCCAATATATTTGTATATATTCTGGATTCTGAATGATGCACAACCCTAACATGAAATGACAAAATGCTGCAAAAAAACATGAATAGTAAAAAAAACACTTTAATTAATTCATAATGTTTAATAAAGCTGAGAAATCAGTTTTCAAAAAAAAAAAAAAACTATCTATTCATTATTAAAATTGTCAAGTGCACTGTAATATACTCTGGATATATTCTGGATTTCATAATGATATATAGATGCACAATGCACACTCAAGTGTAACATGAAAAAAATGCAAAAATGTTAAATATACAAGCGAACTGTAAATTAATAATTATACTGTAGTTGTGCTGTAAAACTATACTACCTGACAAAAGTCTTGTCGTTGGTCCCAGTTGTGACAGCAACACATAATAACTCGACTTCTAGTTGATCATTTGGAAAAGTGGCACAGGGTCGACTTTCCCCATGGATCATCTGTTGAGCTGCATCACAATCATCACCAATACTGCAGAAGACCTACTGGAACCAGCATGGAGCCAAGATAATCACAGAAATCAGTCAAGTTTGGTGAGGGAAAAATTATGGTATGGAGTTCCATTCAGTATGGGGGTGTGCAAGAGATCTGCAGAGTGGATGATCAACATCAACAGCCTGAGGTATCAAGACATCTGTGCTGCCCATTACATTACAAACCACAGGAGAGGGACAATTCTCCAGCAGGATAGCACTCCTTATCATACTTCAGCCTCCACATCAAAGCTCCTAAAGGTCAAGGTGCTCCAGGATTGGCCAGCCCAGTCACCAGACATGAACATTATTGAGCATGTCTGTGGTAAGATGGAGGCGTTGAAGATGAACACAAAGAGTCTTGATGAGCTCTGGGAGTCCTGCAAGAACGCTTTCTTTGCCATTCCAGATGACTTTGACTCATGTCAGAGATGTATGGATGCAGTCCTCCAAGCTCATGATGGAGTCAGACACAATATTCATTCTGTCTCCACTGCAGCAGGACTTTATATTCTATACTGGACATTATTTCTGTTCAGTGACGAGACTTGTCAGGGCTCAACAATAAGGACTGCCCGGTAGCCCGGGGCCAGCGTGAAAGACACTCGGGACAGTAGACAGGATTGTTACTGGCTCCTATCTGCCATAACACATTTTTTATTTATTTTTTTTAACCTGGTAACAACCAGTAAAGCGAAAAGATGGCAACATGGTGGCAAAATTAAACAATGAGGCTAAAAGAAAACGTCTGTTTCTAAAGTGTTAGAAGCAGACAATTACATGGGTACAAAATTAAGAAACTGAAAAAAAAGAACAAAAATTTTTTTTTAATAAAAATTATTTAGAATTGCATTAAAATACCAGCACATTTTTCATACCGCTCTTTCATTTGCATAAAATATTGAATTTTGCTCATTATACATTTATTAACATATTTAAAATGTTTAAATTCTAGATTCACAGGCATAATTTTGCCACTATTTAAAATATGTGGCTAAGAAATAGTTATTAACTTTTTAGTTTTGTTGGTGGGGCCAGTGAAAATTTTGGCAGGGCAAGTAAAAATCTCAACCAATGGCCCGATCGGACCGGTATAAAAAATCCTTAGCGTTGAACCCTGCTTGTGTCTAAGCAGAGTCAGACCTTACTGTCTCATATAAGACACTTCTGATACCAAACCATTAACTAGAAGTCAAGTTATTAGTATTTGTTGTTCTTAAAGCTTGGATAGGCCACAAGACTTTCGTCAGGTAGTGTACAGCACAATAGTTCATTTTCAGGACAATGCACAACCTTAATTTGGAAAGACAAAAATGCTGAAAAAAACAGCATTAATCAAAACAATAGTTTAATTCATTTATAATTTTCAATAATACTAAACAATCTAAATATGATAATAACAATAATAATAAAATTGTCACCGTGCCCTGGGTGGAGTGTGTTTGTGTGCTGATGTGCTGGTGTTTTCCTCAGGCCTGAAGACCATCGTTGGCGCTCTGATCCAGTCGGTGAAGAAGCTGGCGGACGTGATGATCCTCACTGTTTTCTGCCTTAGCGTGTTCGCTCTGATCGGCCTGCAGCTCTTCATGGGGAACCTGCGGCAGAAATGCGTCCGCAGCGCCTCACAATGTCTCAACACCACCTTACCGACATACAACAACAGCACTTTCATCTGCAATAACAGAAGCTGGGCCTCGCTGGAGGAATTCTTCAATAATGAAGGTCAGTGGCTTCTTCTGTACAAAAAACATCTCGACATTAGCAGTTTTACGTATTTTGTTTTTATTTTTTCCATCTATTTATGATTTTCAATTGCATTATGAGATTTTGACCTTTCTTCCAACAACTTTTAACCCTGAAAAGCTTGAAAAAAATGACTTTTATGGACATTTGTAATAGTTTACAGTGCTATAACAGATTGATTACTATGGTTGTTGTGCTATCATGCTGCCTTGTCACTAAAGTTTAATTTGCCTGCGACTATTTGTCAGTTGTGTACAGTCTTATAGCTGATAAACAGTGTTTTTAACCCTTTAAATGCTACTTTCTCTGTGAAGTTGTAAACACCATATTGCTTTTCGGTTCCTCTTATGTGATTGGATGTTGTGAGCATGTTATTTTTTCCTGTAATTTGGTAACAACCAGTACAGCGAGGAGGTGGCAACATCAGGTTGTGATGCTAAACGAAAATATCTGTTTCTAACATCTTTGAAGCAAGAACGTAAATGTCTTATGTGGGTACAACATGACCTAAAAAAATAAAGGGATGTTTTGCACAGTTTGCCGCTAGTTTGACAAGTCAGCCAGATCTTGTTAAATAATTTAGAACTCATTTTCAATGCTGCTCTTTTTGTTTGCATAACACTTAAAATTTTGCTCATCACACATTTATTAACATTTTTAAATTCTAGATTTAAATTCTAAATTCACAGACCGTATTTTGGACACATTATTTAAAATATGTGGCCAAGAAATAGCTATTAATTTATATAATAAAATATTCGGGCCAGTACAAAAAATCCTTATCTTTAATCTCTGCACACTCTTACACTACAGCCAATTTAACTTACTCAATTCTCCTACAGCGCATGTGTTTGGACTGTGGGGAAAACCGGAGCACCCGGAGGAAACCCACGCAAACGCAGGGAGAACATGCAAACTTCACACAGAAACATCAACTGACCAGCCTAGGCTCGAATCAGCAACCTTCTTGCTGTGAAGCCACAGTGCTAACCACTGAGCCACCGTGCAACACGGCAGCACACTCTTAGGGCCCTATCATACACCCGGCGCAGTGTGGCGCATGGCGTGGCGCAATACTTGTTTGGTAGTTTCAGCTTGGTGCAAGAGTGGTTTTGAGGCGTTGCGCTACGCTGTTTAAATAGCAAATGCATTAGCGCTCATATGTGCGCCCATAGGCGTTCTGCTCTAAAAAGGAAGGAGTTCAGAGGCGGACCGCTGGCGCGTTGCTATTTTGAGAAACTATAATAGATTTTTCAAAAGACCAAAACAAACCCGGTCTAAACTCCAGCGCAGAGTTGCACCTCGCTTACACACTGCTTAATACACACAAGAGAGCAATAGGCAAATATCTTTACATATGAAAAAATGTAAATATTAAGGATATATATAGGATATAATAAGAATATATATAGGATATAAATATAAAGGATTAAAATATTACAAAACATATTATTTTCTAGCCTACATAAATATGAAAAATCACTGCTTTTATGTCTTCTTCATCTCGGGAGGCTTTTTCAGTTCATTCATAACAATCTGCTTTTGTATAATGTTATTATTATTAGCAGTATTATTTATTATATCCATATTTATATTTGTTTTATTAAAAACAAGCTCATATTTGTCCACCTGTCAGGTTTTAGACCATATGGGGCACAGCATGTGTGTTAGGATATAACTCAGGTTTTTGAGCACATTTTGTTATTATTATTCATTTAATCGTTTGCTGGAAATTAGAGCTGAATTTAGAAAGAGTTTTGAAACGAATATTTGCGCTTAACAAACAAAATTAATTATTTATAGACTAATTGATGTCTGTGCGTAAAGATTTCCCTATCCAAGAGCGAAAGTGAAAGTGATCCATTATCTCTCATTCTCACGCAGTAGATGCTCTGTTTAACAGTTTTCTGTTAACTGTGAACTGTTTGCTTGTGAAATGCTCAGTTTTTCCACTTAGACTTGCTTTGCGTCCTGTAATTAGCAAATGCGCTCTTGGCGTGATGCAGCTGGCTCTTAAAGGGAATGGGAGATGAGACTCTGATTGGTTTATTCTCAAAACACACCTATAACTCATTAAGAAAATAAACTCAACCCTTTTAGACCATGCGCCACGGCGCAAAGCAGATTTTCCCGTCCGTAAATTAGCAAAAACGCGTCCTGACACGCGCTGAAAGCGTTTGCACCCTGCGTTTTGCGCTCTGCACATGGACCGTCAAAATAGAGCCCATAGTGTTTCGTAAATTTTCAAAATATTTTTCATTCTTTTTGATTGAATAAATTTTGTTTCAATTTGACTATATATATATATATATACACTCCGCCCTGTAGTTAGATGTATTACAAAATTTGAATTTTCCAAAACTGTTTCTAGTTCTCAATTGACTTTAGTTTTTTTAATTAATTTGATTTCAGTTTCAATGACGCAGTGGTGTAGTAGGTAGTGCTGTCGCCTCACAGCAAGAAGGTCACTTGGTCAGTTGGCATTTCTGTGTGGAGTTTGCATGTTCTCCCTGCATTCACATGGGTTTCCTCCGGACGCTCCGGTTTCCCCCACAGTCCAAACCCATGTGGTACAGATGAATTGGGTAGGCTAAATTGTCTGTAGTGTATGAATGTGTGTGTGTGAATGAGTGTGTGTGGATGTGTCCCAGTGATGGTTTGCGGCTGGAAGGGCATTCGCTGCGTAAAAAAATGTGCTAAATAAGTTGGAGGTTCATTCCGCTGTGGCGACACCGGATTAATAAAGGGACTAAGCCAAAAAGAAAATGAATGAATGAATGAATGATTTCAGTTTCAGTTTTAATTATAGGTAAAAACACTGGTAACGCTCACATAAACTCCTTAGATTAGTCGTACAAAGATGAACTAGTCATCGAGTGTAGTCATAACTTGGCACAATAGTTCAAATTAAATAGAAAAATAAAGACTGCTAATCCACTGAATTAATGCTGTTTTAGCTGTTGATAATTTCATATTTAGCTTGTATTATTGTAATATTTAGAAATGTCTAGTTGACCAAATCACCGGAATGATCCTCTTTCACACCCATGACATCTTTAGTAATGTGAAGCACGTTTCTGATCAACTTCAGTTGAATGACAACACTGTCAGAACCGTCGACGTCTAAAGACGAGATTCAGTCTTATTTTTGGTTTGGTCTCATTTGATTAGAATAGCAATTAGGACAGAGCTGGCACTCAATAATTTGACCTGCAGAACGCAGATGTAGGACACAGACGGAAATAGACAAGACGCCTTCGCCTTCTTCTGATGTGCTTGGTCATGCTTTTTATCGTACAAATACATCGAGAACGAGACATTACACATGTTGGTGTACACTTGTTGGATTATTACAAATAAATAGACGATGATCCACAAATAGCGACACAGTGGCTCAGTGGTTAGCACTCATTCATTCATTTTCCTTCGGCTCAGTCTCCATATAGTCTCCCATATCGTCTCCTTTCTAAGTTATTTTCTAGAAAATGTATAATAAGAATATAATATTTAATATATAATAATAAGAATAAGAAATAGTAATTTTCTTGTAAAGCATGGTGAGCAGATTTCTGAGATGCATTACTGTGAGATATATTGCTTTCTTTCACAAATATACTGCGTTTTTTGTTCCCCAAACAAATTTCAGAATTGCTCCTAAATGTAAATATTTGAAACTCATGTTTTGTCTTGTTTTATTCCTCCAGATAATTTCTTTAAAGTGGAAAATGAATGAATGAATGAATTACAATTATGATTGAGGATAATAAAAAAAATATCACCAAGACATTGTATGCATGAACAAAAAACTTTAAGACAAAATGTCTAAAAGGTACAGGGATCAAATAAAATAATAAAAAATAAATAATATAAAATAATAATTTAAAATATTACAAAATATTTTTAATAATAAAATAAAATAAAATAATAATTATATATATATATATATATATTATAAATTTAATTTAATTTTACCGAATTCATTTTCCTTTGGCTCGGTTTCTTTATTCATCTGGGGTCGCCACAGCGGAATGAACTGTCTACTGTTCCAGCATATGTTTTACACAGCAGATGCCCTTCCAGCTGCAACCCAGTACTGGGGAACACCCATACACTCTCACATTCACATACATTATGGGCAATTTAGATTTTCATTCATTTTCTTTTTCGTCTTAGTCCCTTTATTATTCTGGGGTCGCCACAGTGGAATGAACAGCCAACTTATCCAGCATATGTTTTTTATGCAGTGGATGCCCTTCCGGCTGCAACCCATCTCTGGGAAACAATTTAGATTTTTTAGTATTTAATTTAGTTTAATTTAAAAATCAATTAAATTAAATTAAATTAAATTAAATTAAATTAAATTAAATTAAATTAAATTAAATTAAATTAAATAGCGACACGGTGGCTCAGTGGTCAGCACTTATTCATTCATTTTCCTTTGGCTCAGTCTCCATATAGTCTCCCATATCGTCTTCCTTACAAGTTATTTTCTAGAAAATGTATAATAAGAATATAATATTTAATATATAATAATAAGAATAAGAAATTGTAATTTTCTTGTAAAGCATGGTGAGCAGATTTCTGAGATGCTTTACTGTGAGATATATTGCGTTTTTCACAAATATACTGCGTTTTTTGTTCCCCAAACAAATTTTAGAATTGCTCCTAAATGTATAGCATTAGTAAATATTTGAAACTCATGTTTTGTCTTGTTTTATTCCTCCAGATAATTTCTTTAAAGTGGAAGGAGCCAAGGACGCCTTAATATGTGGGAATGCGAGTGACGCTGGGTAAGTTTCAAGTGGATCAAACGTATTTGTTCACATATGTTTGAACCAGTGTTTGAACCAGATTTGAAATTGTGACATGTCAGATTTAATTCTACATACCAATGAGAGCTAAGTCCCTTTAAGGCAAGTCATTTCACCTGCGGCCATCTTTAAAATGCCTCGGGCATTCTGTCTGAATGTGGAAACCTCAAATTCTCCATAACTGTTTGCCAAGCTCACGATTACATCACAGATTTGGAATTACCAATAGAATTAAACAACATCTGTCTCATAAGTTTAGTTTCTAAACATTCAAATCAAACATAATCAGCATATGTTCAGGTTGTTCAAGCTAATGCACATGCGCACTCCAACAAAATGAGATCACCACACCAATCTCATTTATAGCTGTTCTACACATTATCCTCCTCTGGATGATGATCGTCTGATCGCGCTGCCTGTCTGAAATAATCCACAACTTAGTATTGATGCCGAATCTCCTCCAGAAATGACAGCGACTCTTTGTTTACAAGTTGGAAGTTGCTGTCATGTGATGTGTGATGTGTCATGTGATTAGTGGTGGGCAAAGCGAGGCTTCGTGAAACACTGAAACAGTCGAAGCAAATGTGTCGAAGCTTCGAAACGTTTCGAAACACCACTCTACAGTGCCACCTAGTGGTCATTTTATTTGTATTGCACTAAAACAGTTTCAGCAAAGAACAGTTGAGCAGATTGAGGTTTGAAACCCCACTTCGTAGCTTTGGACCTACAAGTGATTTAGTCGAGCGGTTAGAATTTGTGTCCATCATCCAGTGGGCTCGAATCTAGGCTGATATAGTTATTTTTAAAATGCTTTAATACCAGTTGGTAATGCTTTGTTTTTGTATCGTTTTGTTTCGACATTGCTCTGACATCTGAATAAACACCTTGTAAATAAATTTGTATTGTTTTGGTCATAAATCAGGGTTGTTGCTAGATCAGATAAAGTTGTGGCCAGAAGTTAACAATAATTATTTATATTATTAATTAAATGTCCCATTGTATTTTATTAACGTCTATTCAAAACCCAAACCCATCACTGTACTGTAAAATATTAATTATTATTTTACAGTGTTACAAAAATGATGCTAAATTGATGGTGTATCCGCAGCTGTATGGTGACTTAGACTTAGACTACACCATAAAACAGTAACATGATTAAAATACATAAAAGTTTTGTACTAGTCGGGATTCGAACCCAAAAATAGTTTAAAAAACACTGTTACCACATGAACACACACGGTCCACTAGGCCATATGAGAAGGAAAACTGATATTTGACCATGTTAGTCAAATTCAGATTCTCCAGGTCTCGAAACGCTTCTGAAATTATCAATGCTTTGAATCGCTTTAGTCACATGACCAGGTGTTTCAAAACACTTTAGTCACGTGACCTGGGTGTTTCGGATCATGCTTCGGTGCAGTGTTTCGAAACACTTGCGCTTCGGGATCTCGACACTGTGTCGAAACGTCAGTTTCACGTCAGCCATCCCTACATGTGATGTGTGTTTGACAGGACGGACTCTACCTCATGTTCATTTCATACAGATTACAGAACCAGAAAAACTTTTGTTGTCAAGTGTAGTGTGTTTATTAAAAGGTACAGATTTCAAGATTTATGTGGATATATTTCTCATGTCTGTGAAGCAAGAATTTGCGGAGATTTCAGTGTGTTTGTTGACCACAGAAACCACATAAACGTCTGGTCTGAGCTCCCCCCCTCTGGACTGAGTCATTAGCGATCTCTGATTGGCTCCTGTACTAGTAGGCGGGGCTTCATTCGCTATATTGACGTTACACTTTTCCCATTTAAATTTAATTTAATTTCCCAGTCTTCAATGAGGTCTACAAACTAATCTGAGTACTGTATATGGAAATGCACCTGATTTTTTTTCATACATTTGATCTGTGCCATGTGAGTGCAGAAAAATCTGAACTGGGACACTCGAACTATGGGGTGTAAATGCGAGTTGCAAATCTTAAAATTTGTCTCAAAATCATACAAAAGTCACACAATGTTTGCTTATAAACATTATAAAAGCAAAAACGACCAACTTCTGAACATCCAACTGTGATTTGGGAAATGCAGTGAATGTGCAGCAGCTGATAGAAAAGACCTGTTTTGGGATCTGTGAGGCAGTGAGTGTGGAGTCAGACTGAAGTAAATATAGTTGAGTGTGTGCGTTTGTGTGTGTGTGTGTGTGTGTGTGTGTGTGTGTGTGTGTGTGTGTGTGTGTGTGTGTGTGTGTGTGTGTGTGTTGTGTTGTGCATCTGACTCAGCAGAACTGCATGTACATGTATGAGTCAGTGGCCTTGACTAACTCACACACACACACACACCCATCATAAGCAGACAGACGCCAATGAAGCTCTTCAGTCAAGAGCAAAGCACAGAAAGCTGTATGGGAAGCGCATGACTCGCTTCAGATACACTCAATATTTAATCAGTTATCTAATTATCAACACAAAATGACATCAACAATCTGCTGCATCTCATCACAAATGGCAAGTGACCAGAGCTGCCTCTCACTGTAAAATATATCAGCTAATGAACAGTTTCTGTATTTTGTGTGTTTTGGGTTTATTTGCGGTTGTGAATTGCATTATGGGATGTTGATCTCTGCTCTGTCCACTTTTGATGCTGTAAATTCTACTCTACAACTTAACAAAGTGACTTTTAGTGACATTTTAGTGGTTTTAAATAATATAATGGATAATAAATAAGTGTGTAAAATGACAGAAAATGTGCTGCAGTTTATTACAAGGGGTTTGTAGCGTAATATACAACACCAACACAGACAATACAGCACTGCACACTAATACACATGTGCAGAAAACACACTTTTTCAGAACTTTCCAAAGTTAAAAGTTGTTAAAGGAAAGATCAAGACCCCATAAAGCAATTCAAAAGTATAAATAATTAAGGAAAAATAAAAAAAAATATGCATCACAAGATACAGAATCCTGCCATCAGACAAAAATAAATTACTTATTTTTTAAAGTGTTTTAATTAATTTAATTTTTTAAGCATTTAATTTATTTTTTATATTATCATATGATTCAAATAGTAAAATATGTTACTCCGGGTGCTCCAGTTTTCCCCACAGTCCAAACACATGCTGTACAGGGGAATTGGGTAGGCTAAATTGTTCGTAGTGTATGAGTGTGTGTGGGTGTTTACCAGAGATGGGTTGCTGGAAGGGCATCCGCTGTGTAAAACATATGCTGGATAAGTTGGCGGTTCATTCCGCTGTGGCGACCCCAGATGAATAAAGGGACTAAGTCGACAAGAAAATGAATGAATGAATGAATGAATGAATGAATGAACAAGTAGGTTTATGATGTATTTAAAAAAAAATAATAATAAATAATAATGATTAAAAAAAATAAAAATAATAGATTGGGGGCGGCACGGTGGCTTAGTGATTAGCACTGTGGCCTCACAGTAAGAAGGTCTTTGGTTCGAGTCCAAGCTGGGCCAGTTGGCATTTCTGTGTGGAGATTGCATGTTCTCCCCATGTTGGCATGGGTTTTCTTCATGTCAACACATTTGCTTCTGGCGAACTGATGAAATAAATTGGTTGTAGTGTATGAGTGTGAGTGTGAATGAATGTGTATGGGTGTTTCCTAGTACTGGGTTGCAGCTGGAAGGGCATCCACTGCATAAAACATATGCTGGATAAGTTGGCGGTTCATTCCGCTGTGGCGACCCCTGATGAATAAAGGGACTAAGCTGAAAAGAAAATGAATGAATGAATAAAATAGTAATATAATCCTAATCATAATAATAATTGCATTTGTGATCCAGGTTCAAAGATTTGACCAGGTTTCTGTGTCAGATCCAATTCATCTTCAAATTGTCAGATAACTTTGATAGAAATATAAATTATGTAATTAATAAGAATCAACGGAAGATAATTCAGACGAGTGTTAATATGACAGTATTAACAAAACTATCTTCACTTCCTCAATGTCAGCCTGTAAGAAATATTAATCAAAGCCTTTTCGTTTTGAAGATTCATTGATTCGTTTTTCTTCGGCTTAGTCCCTTTATTTATCTGGGGTCGCCACAGCAGAATGAACCCCCAACTATTATAACCAGCATATGTTTTACGCAGCGGATGCCCTTCCAGCTGCAACCCAATACTAGGAAACATCCATACACACTCATACACTACGGCCAGTTTAGTTGATCAGTTCCCCTATAGTGCATGTGTTTGGACTGTGTGGGAAACCGGAGCACCCGAAGGAAACCCACACCAACATGGGGAGAACATGCAGAAACGGCAACTGACCCAGCCGAGACTCGAACCAGTGACCTTCTTGCTTTGAGGTGATAGTGCTTACCAGGGCTTAAATGAATACGCCGGATCCGGCACCTCTGAAATCTGATTGGGCACCTCATTTTACCGATCCTGCTCCTCAACCGCCCTCCTCGCCCATCTGCTGTTCATTTTCACTTTCTCCACGACTCCCCAATTCTCTTCACTTTCGTCCGTGACACCCCCCCGCTCTTCACTTTTGTCTACAACACCCCCCGGTCTTCACTTTCATCTACAACACCCCCCCCCCCCCGCTCTTCACTTTCATCTACAACACCCCCCCACTCTTCACTTTCGTCTACGACAACCCCCCGCTCTTCACTTTCGTCTACGACAACCCCCCGCTCTTCACTTTCATCGTCGACAACCCCCCGCTCTTCACTTTCATCGTCGACAACCCCCCGCTCTTCACTTTCATCGACGACAGCCCCCCCGCTCTTCACTTTCGTCTACGACACCCACCCCCCCCCACCCCACCGCTCTTCACTTTCGTCTACGACACCGCCCCCCAACCCCCCCCCCCCCCCCATTTCTCTTTAGTCTTTCACCACAGACCTCTGCCATCCAACGCCCTCCACCCCCCAGCTCTAGACTTTCGTGCCTGACACTTCTCCATCCTCAAGTAACACCAATCTGTTCCGGGGCCTTCTCAATTCACAAATTAAGCACTGGTGCTAACTACTCAGCCACCGTGTCGCCCTCAGAGATTATTTAGTATTTTTTTAATTTTATTTAATTTTTCATCTTATTCAATTTACTTTATTTAATTTTTAAATGTTTTATTTAATCAAAAAATATTTTATACTATTGTTAAATAATTGAAATAGTAATTTAATAATAATCTTAATAATAATTTCACATAGTTCAAATAGTTTAAAAAAATAATAATAATAATAAATCAAAAGTACCCTTTGACTGGTTTTAG
This sequence comes from Danio rerio, assembly GCF_052040795.2. Lineage (NCBI taxonomy): Eukaryota > Metazoa > Chordata > Actinopteri > Cypriniformes > Danionidae > Danio > Danio rerio. The sequence goes on from NC_141044.1 coordinate 43,936,107, forward strand.
AGATGCAGGATCCACAAATCTGAGCAGAATTTAAAGTTAAACTGTGTCAGAATTAAATAATCTTCATAATGCCAAATAACAATGATAGAAATATAAAAGAAGTCATTAATAACAATCAACCAATGATCATTCAGACAACTGTTAACACGGCAATCTTTACACAACCATGATTAGCTTCACTAGGTTGCAGCTGGAAGGATATCCGCTGCGTAAAACATTTGCTGGAATAGTTGTTGGTTCATTTCACCGTGGTGACCCCTGATAAATAAAGGAATACGCTGAGGGAAAATGAATGAATGAATGTTTATGTGACACATTTACATTTACTTTATTTACTCTCCTCACTTACATGAATGACCCATAATGTCCTGAACACTCCAATGCAGAAGTATCAGAAATTATATCTGGCATCTGAATCATTTTAGACTATATAATCCCGCTCGCTATCGTAGTGTGAACCAGCTCTGAGCAATATCTGTTTGCTAATTGCTAATATTAGAGCAGCCGTCGGTACATTAAAGCGTCTGCTCATGAGAGATCTGTACAGTATGTGCTGGTGGTCATATCTACACTTACAGAAACACCCCGCCGTGGGAACCTGCCTGATAAACATACAACTGAGTCAAAGGTGACCTATTAAGACCTTTTATACAAGATGTAAAATGCGTCTCTGATGTCCCTAGAGTGTGTGTGTGTGAACGTTTAGCTCAAAACAGCACACAGATAATGTTCTCCAGCTCTCTGAATCTGACCCTTTAAGGCTTTGATCCTAGTTGTGGTGTTTTGGTGACTGTCGCTTTAAATGCAAATGAGTTTTCAGAAGAGCTGCAAATGCCTGTGTGTCAGCATCGCGGCAGATGTGAAACAGCATTAGCTGTGTTGTCAGTGCTGGTCAGGTGTGCTTGTGTTTATGATAATAAAAATCTTTATCATCAAAACATTTTATGCACAAGCAAGAAACTTTCGGAGATGCAGAAGCAGTCGGCCTGTAATGTGTTTGCAGGAATCGTTATCTCTATGCCGCTTCTAGGATTTCACTCCATTTACTGGGATTTACGGTTTCCTAGGTTCAGCACCTGCAGAGTTAGACCCTTCTTCTACAGTCGAATGGATAAAACATTATCCTAAAAGCGACTGCTAATCGATAATGTGATATTTCCAAAATCCTCAACATTTCTGCAGTGCAGTTCAATATTGAGCACGTAATGGAAGGCCTGTGCGGTTTTCATCTTTATAAAAGTCTATTATTTTATATATTTATTATAAAGTTATTTATTATAAATATTTTGTCTATTATTTTAAAAGTATATTTATTACATTAATTATTTAGTATATTCATTACAATTATAATTAAGGATAATAAAAAATATCACTAAGACAATTTATGCATGAACAAAAAACTTTGAGATAAACTATTGAGCAGGTACAGGAATAAAATAAAATAACAAAAAATAAATAAAATAAAATAATAATTTAAAAAATTACAAAATATTTTTAATCAAAAAAAAAAAAAAAAAAAAAAAAAAATATATATATATATATATATATATATATATATATATATATATATATATATATATATATATATATATAAATAATAGTTAGCTTTTCATTTGAAAAATATATTTACTACTTAAATAGTTTAGGATAGAAAAAATATTTATTTGCATAAAATTTAATTTAATTTAATTTAATTTAATTTAATTTAATTTAATTTAATTTAATTTTAACAAATTCATTTTCCTTTGGCTCATCAGGGGTCGCCACAGCAGAAATGAATTGTCTACTGTTCCAGCATATGTTTTACACAGCAGATGCCCTTCCAGCTGCAACCCAGTACTGAGGAACACCCGTACACTTTCACATTCACATACATTACAGCCAATTTAGATTTTCATTCATTCATTCATTGTCTTTTTCGGCTTAGTCCGTTTATTATTCTGGGGTCGCCACAGCAGAATGAATCGCCAACTTATCCAGCATATGTTTTTTATGCAGTGGATGCCCTTCCAGCTGCAACCCATCTCTGGGAAACAATTTAGATTTTTTTGTATTTAATTTAGTTTCATTTAAAAATAAAATAAAATAATAAAATAAAATTAAATAAAATAAAATTAAATTAAATTAAATTAAATTAAATTAAATTAAATTAAATTAAATTAAATTAAATTAAATTAAATTAAATTAAATTAAAAAATTAAATAAATGATTGTTTATTATAAATTGTATTTTAAAAGCGAATTTATTAATTTACTCATTTAGTATAATGAAAAAATATATTTATCACAGAGATGTTTTATGCATGAACTAAAAACTTTGAGAAAAAAGTGTTGAACAGGAAATAAAATAAAATAACATAAACAATTATAAAATAAAATAAAATAATTAGCTCTTTATTAAAAAAACTGTATATATTACATCATTTATATAGTTTAATAAAAACTAAATTATTTCTTAGAAATTTTATGCACAAACAAAAAGCTTTGAGAGAAAGCATGTGCTATTGTCTGAGTTGTTGGGTCTTAATGTGCAGGTCTCGCTGGTGTGTTTTACGACACGGCCTGTAAATGTCGATTATAACATCTGGATAAAACAGAAAGAGACAAAGCACAAAACAAACGTGTGTGTGTGTGTGTGTGTGTGTGTGTGTGTGTCCACCTCTGATAAAACTGAGACAAACACTTGCCTGTTAAAGCCATTGTGCTGCATTTAGAGCTTTACGAGGGTCAGCCGGGTGATACAAGCTAGTAATTTACAGTTCAGTTCTTCTTAGCGGCTTATTTCTCAGATCAGAACTAACATAACATAACATATCAAAAAATTGTATAGCATAATTTACCGACCTTCTATTTAATCATCTTAAATATTAAATGCCATGATAATTCCAACATTATTAAAACAATTTCCCAAAATCAGCCAAGATAAAGAATTATTGTTTTCCAGATCTTTGAGCTCCATCACACACAAACACACACTCATACACACACTCACGCACTGAACACAAGCTGACCGGAACCCAAAAACTACAAGAAGATCGCTGGATTAATGCACTTAATTGCCCCCCGAGGGAAACAAACACACACACATGCAAAGACACACACACATGCATACACACAGCTGTGAGCCACACGACCCACATATGGAGATATTCATCATATCAACAATAATGCAAGATCATCTCTTTCACAGCGAAACACATGTGCAGATCACAAACAGCACAGAATACACACACATTTATTCATCTGTCAGTGAAATTTACTGACTGCCTTATAGTCTATAAATATTTATATATATACACATATATAGTAGATATATTCACATTTATAAGCGTATACAGTATTATTAAGAGAAGATTTTGTCAGCACATTTCTAATCATAAGTTTAAATAAATCATTTCTAATTTTATAACTGATTTCCTTTCTCTCTGCCATGATGACAGCACATAATATTAGACTAGATATTCTTCAAGACACTAGTATTCAGCTTAAAGTGACATTTAAAGGCTTCACTAGGGTAATTAGGGTAAAGTTAGGGTAATTAGGCAAGTCATTGTATAACAGTGGTTTGTTCTGGACACAATCCAACACTAATATTGCTTATAAGGGCTAATAATATTGACCTTAAAATGAGTTTAAAAAAACTGCTTTTATTCTAGCCGAAATAAAACAAAAAAGACTTTCTCCAGAAGAACAAATATTATAGGAAATACTGTCAAAAATTCCTGAATCTGTTCAACATCATTTGGGAAATATTTGACAAAGACGAAAAATTAAAAGGAGGGCGAATCATTTTGACTTCAATTATATATAAATGTTAACGCAAGTGATTTGTAACACAAAGTTCTAATCAGCCAATCACATGGCAGCATCTCAATGCATTTGGGCATGTAGACATGGTCAAGAGGATCTGCTGCAGTTCAAGCGAGCATCAGAATGGAGAAGAAAGGGGATTTAAGAGACTTTGAACGTGGCATGGTTGTTGGTGTCAGACGGGCTGCTCTGAGTATTTCAGAAACTGCTGATCTACTGGGATTTTCATGCACAACCATCTCTAGGGTTTACAGAGAATGCTCCGACAAAGAGGAAATATCCAGTGAGCGGCAGTTCTGTGGGCGCAAATGCCTTGTTGATGCCAGAGGTCAGAGGAGAATGGCCAGACTGGTTCCAGCTGATAGAAAGGCAACAGTAACTCAAATAAGCACTCGATACAACCGAGCTCTGCAGAAGAGCATCTCTGAACACACAACACGTCCAACCTTGAGGCGGATGGGCTACAGCAGCAGAAGAGCACACCGGGTGCCGCTCCTGTCAGCTAAGAACAGGAAACTGAGGCTACAATTCACACAGACTCACCAAAACTGGACAATAGAAGATTGGAGAAACGTTGCTGCTCTGATGAGTCTCCATTTCTGCTGACACATTCGGATGCTCGGCTCACAATTTGGCCTCAACAACATGAAAACATGGATCATCCTGCCTTGTATCAGCGGTTCAGGCTGGTGGTGGTGGTGTAATGGTGTGGGGGAGATTTTCTTTGCACACTTTGGGTCCATTAGTACCTATTCAGCTTCACATCAACGCCACAGCCTACCTGAGTATTGCTGCTGACCATGTCCATCCCTTTATGAGCACAGTGTCTCCATCTTCTGATGGCAGCAGGATAACGCAGCATGTCATAAAGCTCAATCATCTCAGACTGCTTTCTTGAACATGACGATGAGTTCACTGTACTCAAATGGCCTCCACAGTCACCAGAGCTCAATCCAATAGAGCAGCTTTGGGATGTGGTGGAACGGGAGATTGGCATCATGGATGTGCAGCCGACAAATCTGCAGCAACTGTGTGATGCTATCATGACAATATGGAGCAAAATCTCTGAGGAATATTTCCAGTAGCTTGTTGAATCTCTGCCCTGATGGATTAAGGCAGTTCTGGAGGCAAAAGGGGGTCTGACCCGGTACTAGTAAGGTGTACCTAATAAAGTGGCCGGTTAGTATAAACATTGCAGATATCAATGAATGGTGCAAACTTGTTCATGTTATTAAGGTGTAAGTTGCACAGCAAGTGATTTAAATGAGAATAGAGTGTATTGTGAGCTACCGGGATGCTGGTTTAGTTTCTCCTCAATATATGGGTCTGATCTGATAGAGTAAACGTCACCCGAGCCGTTTGAGGCTTTAATCTGGCATGTGCTGATCAGAGCCGCCATCTGACCCCAGATCATATCCCAGAGGAAGTAACCTTGAGTCCGTCTTGGCTCATAGGAGCATAAGAGAGACTGAAACAACACTGGGATAGGTTTACAGGGACGCAGAGATTCCCCCATCGCAGGACAGAGGCTCTGAAATAGAGCAGCGTGTCCAAACGCAGCTGCCAGAGTGACAGAATACAGCACATAACTCACTGACAGAGGGATAACACTGACCTCAGATCAGCTCAGCTGACTCTTTTTAGTTGTTGACACGAACAAAAGGAGAGCGCTATGCTTTTTATGTCACTAAGCAACCTTAAAGTCCATATGAAATCAAAGGTAGCCATTAGGATTTCGTTGGCTCACGCTGCCAGTTTTGTGTTGAACAATTCATCCGTGCATGACATTAGGAATAAAATAAAGAGTTTGCCCTTGTAATCTCTAATTGGAATCTGAAAATGCACTTCCTGTTTGTGTTCAGTTATTCTCAGATTAGGTCTGTCTGATGTATTGGGGCGTGGTTAACATACTTAACCACGCCCCTCCAGCTGTCAGATTGGACATCACAATGACAACACAACAAATATTAAAATAATTTTGTCAAATATTTCCCAAATGATGTTGAACAGATTCAGGAATTGTTCACAGTATTTCCTCTAATAATTGTTCTTCTGGAGAAAGTCTTATTTGTTTTATTTCTGCTTGAATAAAAGCAGTTTTTAATAGTTTAAAGCTATTTTAAGGTCAATATTATTCGCCCCCTTCAGCAATATTAGTGTTGATTGTCTCCAGAACAAACCACTGTTATACAATGACTTGCCTAATTACCCTAACTTTACCCTAATTACCCTAGTGAAGCCTTTACATGTCACTTTAAGCTGTATAGAAGTGTCTTGAAGAATATCTAGTCTAATATTATTCACTGTGATCATGACAAAGAGAAAATAAATCCGCTATTAGAAATGAGTTATTATGTTTATAAATGTGCTGAAAAATCTTCTCTCTGTTGAACAGAAATTGAGAAAAAAATATACAGAAGGGCGAATAATTCAGACTTTATATAAATGCTGTACACACTGTCCCGATGCCAGTCTCAGTGTGCGTATGAGTTTATAGCGCTCCAGAAAGGCAAGCGCTGTGTATATCAGCACTGGGGCTCCGCGGCCCCGTCCGGATGGAAGTGAAGTGGCTCCGTCCATTATCACGTCCTTCAGGGACACGCAGAGGTGTGTGTGTGAGCGATAGTGTCCGTCACACGCACCCTCACACTTCCAGCATGCCAGTCTGCTGAGAGCACAGACGGGCACACACACCGGCCGCTGGCGCCAACACACTCTCACTGCCATGGGGGAACTAAAACTAACATCATCCACACACCAGATAATATCGCTTTTGATATTATTGTTTCTTTACTAGTGGGTGCAGGACGATATAGTTCAGGGCTTGAGTCATGTTTTCCAGTGGAATATTTCCTCAGTGTTTTTTATTTGCCAGCCACTGCTAGCATTTTTAAATGATTTTGACTCTCTAAAACTAAAATGATCCACACACCAGATATTGGTTTTCATATTATTATGATTTTTTTACTAGTGTGTGCAGGACAATATAGTTCAGAACTGGTTGAGTCATATTTTCCAGTTGACATTAACTCCTTTCTCATCAGCATAAAAAAATAGATATACAGTTGAAGTCAGAATTATTCGCCCCCTTTTGATTTTCTTTTTCTTTTTTTAATATTTCCCAAATTATGTTTAACAGAGCAAGGAAATGTTCACAGTATGTCTGATAATATTTTTTCTTCTGGAAAAAGACTTATTTGTTTTATTTCGGCTAAAATAAAAGTAGTTTTTAATTTTTTAAAAAACATTTTTGGGACAATATTATTAGCCCCTTTAAGCATTTTTTTTTCGATAGTGTACAGAAAAAAACATCGTTATACAATGACTTGCCTAATTACCCTAACTTTACCCTCATTAACCTAGTGAAGCCTTTAAATGTCACTTTAAGCTGAATACTAGTGTCTTGAAGAATATCTAGTCTAATATTGTTTACTGTCATCATGACAAAGATAAAATAAATCAGTTATTAGAAATAAGTTATTAAAACTATTATGCTTAGAAATGTGCTAAAACAATCTAACAGAAATTGGGGAAAAAATAAACAGGGGCTTTAATAATTCAGGGGGGCTAATAATTCTGACTCTATATTGTCTGCTAGAGGTGTGACCCTACACGAATCAGTGACCTTCTTACTGTGAGGCCACAGTGCTAACCACTGAGCCACCCCCGTCAAATAATCACAAACAATAAGATATTGATTTGTTTTTTCAGGAAATGTCCGGATGGATTTGAATGCTTAAAGACGGGCAGAAACCCGAATTACGGCTACACCAGCTTCGACACCTTCGGATGGGCTTTTCTGTCTCTCTTCAGACTCATGACTCAAGATTACTGGGAAAACCTCTACCATCACGTCAGTACTCACACACATTACCTGATGCTCAGTTTATGCTCAGTATGCACTGTATAGATGCAGACATCCAAGCTCCACATGACTTTATATTCCATGCTGGACATTATTTCTGTTCAGTGATGAGTCTTTAATTTAAGCAGAGTCAGAGCTTACAGTCCTAATGAAATCGTTAAGAATCAAGGCATGATCAGATTTTATTGTGCTCAAATAAGCTAAATCTAGAGGCCTTTACCTTTCATATAAGACACTTCTGATACCAAATGATCAACTAGAAGTCAGCTTATTATATGCTGATCATAAAACTTGCATAGGCCACAAGACTTTTTTCAGGTAGTTATCATATTTTGAACCATTAAACGGTAGTGATTGTGAACATTTATTGATTTATTAACATTAAAAATCTAATTTTACACATAGTACTCATAGTATACATGCAGAAGTTGAGCTTTTATTAATCAGTTTTCTCCACTGATTTGCCGATTTCAATCCAGGTTGTTGCTAATTCAATCCATGATAAACTGAGACATGTTTGTTTATCAGCCTGGAAAATGCAGATCTGTGAACGATCATTTATCAGCCTGACAAACTGTGTGTGTGTGTGTGTGTGTGTGTGTGTGTGTGTGTGTGTGCTGTGCATGAGAATTACGATTCCTAAGCCACTATAAATACCCTCAGTTCCATATCACAGCCATCTTCGTTTTAAAGAATCCCCCCTTCCACCCCTACCCCTCCTCCATTACTAGATGGGTGGCACGGTGGCCCAGTGGTTAGCACTGTTGCCTCACAGCAAGAACGTCACTGGTTCTAGTCCTTAACAAAGCCAGCTGACGTTTCTGTGCGGAGTTTACACGTTCTCCCCGTGCTCACATGGGTTTCCCCCGGGTTCCCTGGTTTTCTCCCTCCGTCCAAAAATATGCAACTTAAGTTTACTGACTAATCCGAATCTGCACCATAGACATGCTGCTAGTAAGGAGTTTTAAGTAAGTAGTAAGTAATCTCTTAAGAGCAATCACTATCTGTTCACAAGCTACCACAGCAGGGGAGTTCTCCAGATCTACCTAAGCTCAAACTCCCCTCCCACTTTGCAAACGGGAGGGAGCCCCGGGCTCGAGGATCTTATGAGGTCCGGGCTCTCTCCTGGGACAAAATGCCAAACAACCTTTATAATCAATCCTCAGCTAAGTGTGAAATTTTAAATACAATTGAATCCTTTAAACCAATTTTTTTTAAGTAATTGAGACAAAACCATTAAAATGTGCATTAAAATAGGAATTAAGTTGTGATTCTGATGGAAAAATTGCAAGAAATAAATCCAAAATTGTGAGTCGAATCTTGAGCATTAAGCTCAGATGTGCATTCAAAACTAAATTTGAAAACATCTGTAAAGTCAGCACAAAACTCATTTTTGATATTCAGATATAAACAGAACAGCAAAGATATTTGCATTTGCATTTGCAAGAAATCATGTCTGATTAACTAAATGACAAAGAATAAACTCATTATGAGGAAGTTGAATAATGCAATATTGTAATGTGAAGTGGGACGCTGACAACGGAGTGCAGATCCAAATGCAGGGTTTATTGAACAGAGAATGGTCAGGCAAGCAATGGTCAACACAGGGGCAAACAGATGTACACGGGCAATCCAGAGTCGTGGTCAAGCAGGCAGGCAGCAGACAACGTAAACAAACAAACAAGGCGAGGGTCAAAACACGGCAACGAGAGTTTCAAAGTGAGCCGTGTATATGTGTAGTGTAATCAGTCCAAGAGTTATGGACAGTTATGAGTCTAATCAATGGAGAATTGGAGCAGGGGTGTGTGTGTGTGTTGCATGACTGGATCTGGTCTATGCGATCTGTTAGTGTACCAGCGGTTTTTAAGGATTAGATCGCTGGTGATTGTGACAAATATAAAACCAGATTTGTAAAAAATCTGATAAATAAAATATATCTATCAGACTTTTGACATATGAACTCAGAATTACATAAAAAATGTGAGAAAACCCCCCAAAAAGTTTGCATTTGCAAGAAATTCTGTTGAAAACTGGGCAGAAAACACTGTTGGAAGTTCAACTCAAGATCATCTCAAAGATATCTGTCTATCAGCCTGGGAAATGCAGATCTGTGAATGATCATTTATCGGCCTGACAAACGTGTGAGTGTGTGTATGTGTCAGTGTGAGTGTGTGTGGAGGCTCTGAAGGACACTGTGCATGAGTTTTCCTGCGAGCGCAGCTCCTGCAGCCGCAGACGGTGATGGTGTGTGTGTGCTGCACAGACGCTGCGCTCTGCAGGAAAAGCGTACATGGTGTTTTTCGTGGTGGTGATCTTCCTGGGCTCCTTTTACCTGGTCAATCTGATCCTGGCGGTGGTGGCGATGGCCTACGAGGAGCAGAACCAGGCCACCATCGCTGAAGCTCTGCAGAAAGAGCAGGAGTTCCAGCTCGCCATGGAGCAGCTCAAGAAGGAGCAGCAGGTACAGTATAGTACAGTACAGTATAATACACTACCTTATAACACAGTACAATAAAATACAACAATGATAATATATATATATATATATATATATATATATATATATATATATATATATATATATATATATATATATATATATATATATATATATATATATATAATTCTTATTACAACAACGATAATACCAGTAATAATAATAATACATTATTATTATTATTATTATTATTATTATTATTATTATTATTATTATTATACTAATGTCATATATAATATAATTGAGTGCTATATATGATGGTCAACACTGAAAATGTATTATGAGAGAAGTAAAACATAACAATAAATACATTCTAGCTACACAATCTATTAAAAATATGAATAATAAAATAAGACAATAATAATATGATTTATTAATATATATGACAGTCAGCACTGATTATAAGGGAAGTGGAACATTACAGTAAATACACTAGATCAATTTTTTTTAAATAATACATTTTCACCAAAACAAAAGGTTGAAAAAGTAATAATAATAATAATAATAATAATAATAATAATAATAATAATAATAATAATAATAAATAATAATAATAATAATAATAATAATAATAATTAATGATAATAAAATAAAAAATAATTAATAATAATAATAATAATAATAATAATAATAATTAATAATAATAAAATAAATAATAATAATAATAATAATAATAATAATAACGACAACAACTTGTATAAACTTTTTTTTTTACACAATACAGTATATTTTTTGCTAATTGTTGTTCAGCTCTTTAAAAGCAAGGAGGTTGTGTGCTGAGCATGTGAGAATCTCTCTGGACTGTGAGTATATTTCTGCATATTTCTGTGTGCTGTCTGTCAGGCGGCTCAGAAAGCACAAGAAACAGAGTCCATCCTGACGGCAGACGTGTCGCCCTTTTCTACACAAGACAAAGCCAAGCTGGAGCGCAGGAAAAGCTCCCGGCCGCTGTCAGAGGGCACAGGAGAAGACAAACCGGCCAAACTGGACCCCATAGAGGGCATTAAGGTACATTTATGAACAAAAAATAGAAATTTGTTGTTTATAGACCTTCACAACCAGCAGTAAACTCCTGTAATGCACTGACTTTTCCTTTTTCTTTTGCTAAACACAAATGCAATTGTTTTGTTTTTATTCCTTGTTTGTTTTTTGTTTTGTCTGGGTTTAGCAAAGTCCATTTTGTTTGGCCGAGCACCATTGCCTCAGACATGGAAGTGCTGATTCCCATCTGTGCTCCAAAACACTCTGCAGTAAACTGTCCCAGTGCATGCTGAAGGTCCATGTCTTATAAAGCCAGCAGGACAACATCATCTGCTAATAGCAGAGATGAACTCCTTTGGTCCCAAACCAAACCCCCACTGGCCAAAAGTTGTGCCTAGAAATTCAGTCCATGAAAATAATTAACAGAAGTGGTGAAAAAGGGCAGCATCCAACAGGAACAAGTCTGACTTAATGCGGGCAATGCAAACCAAATTCCTGCTCTGTTTATACAGGAGCTGGACAGCCCTTAACAGAACGCCTCTGATCCCATACTCCCAGAACACCCCCACAGAATGCATTTAGGAACTTTTTTCCTTGAGAGACACTACCAGGGGCATTTAGTTCCTGACAACATAGCTCTTAGAATCACTTAGCCAGTCAAAACCCATCACTATGATAAGGTGGCGGTTCATGAAGAAGTATCTCATCATAACACACATTTTTTTTTACAAAAATTCTCCTTTACTGACTTCCATGTCTGCTGTGTTTCTCCAGCAAACACACTCTCTGCTGGTGCGCACCCTGTCTCTGCGGGCCCGAAGGGAGAGCGCGGTCAGCATCTTCAACTTCCGGCCGGTCAACAAGGATTCAGAGCTGGACTTTGCCGATGATGAGTTCAGCAATCACGGAGACTCGGACAGTCGAGGTGGCGCTCTGGCGCTGCCCTGGAGCCGCAGACGCACCAGTGCTCAGAGCTCCTGCAGCCACAGCTCACAGTTCTTCTTCCCCAGCTTTAACATCAATGGCAAACTCATGGTAGCCGTGGAGCAGAACGGCATCTCCAGCCAGGGGCCGCTGACCCCCATGACCCCACTGACCCCACTGCCCGCCTGCACCATGGAGAAGCTCAAGGAGGAGAGCGTGAGTCATACACACTTACTGCAGTAACCTGTAGAGCAGTGGTTCCCCCTGCCCTGCACATTTTGCATGCCTTAATTAACACATCTGATTTAGATCAACTCATTGGCAGGGAGATCCATTAACTTATTATTATTTGTCAATTAAAAGAGACATACAAAATGTGCAGGGCAGGGGGAACCAAGATGAACAGCAACAAGACAGATGGAGATAATCAAGCGCTGCGGTACGATACTCAAAGTAGTTCATTTTACAATTATTAACAGAGAAATTGCAAGTAATGCCTGGAATTTTGCCAAATTGAAAAATGTGTAGTAATGAGTAGTAATATTAATTTTATTACATATTTAGTAATTTCTTTTTATATATTTATTTTTATTGTTATTAATATTATAATTACATTTTATATATTATAAAATTGTATATATAATAATATATAATAATAATAATATATAATAATGTATAATAATAATAATAATAATAATAATAATAATAAATTCACATCATGCATACATATTTATTTTTTGCTAGTTATTAATAAAAAATAATAATACATGTGTGTTTTATTACATTTTATTAAATATTTAGTAATTTCTATTTCTATTTCTATTGCAATTAATATTATAATAACATTATATATATATATATATATATATATATATATATATATATATATATATATATATATATATATATATAATAAAATAGTTATATTTAATAATAATAATAATAATTCACATCATGCATACATATACATTTTTGCTAATAATATTCATATTATTATTATTAATAATAATAATAATAATAATAATAATAATAATAAATGTGTGTGTGTGTGTGTGTGTGTGTGTGTGTGTGTGTGTGTGTGTGTGTGTGTGTGTGTGTGTGTGTGTGTGTACATATTTATTTATTTATTTATTTATTTATCTGACATGGACATCACAATTACACTGGACAACCAAATGCATTTGTTTAAGTGTTTTAGCTAACTTGCTAATTCTCAACACCTGTCCACAGGAGGCTTGAAAAAATTGTCAAAATGGAAATATAATAAATACATATACACAACATTATAATTCTTTAAATAAAAATTACTAAAGGCAAAAGCAAAGGCGACATGATCCAACAAACTACAGTAGACTACTTTTGCAAACACTGCTGTTAAGTTTTTAACCACTTTTTAAGAGCACTACTAAAAATATTTGTTACTTTCTGATTTTAGGCTAACACGTACTGTAAACCATTTCACAGTTTGGCTCCCTTTACAGAGAAAACAGATTGACCAAAGGAGGTCTTACACTTTGGCACTAGACACTCACCTTTAGCAGTTGCCGGTGTGACCCTGTGAGAGGTTTGATGCCGACTGATTAAATCAGAAAACAGGATTGGAGCATGATTATTTAAACATTTTAAAACCAATTAAATTGAGATAATTAAATGTAATAAAACTATCAAAACTAAAAAGATAATGTTTACATAAAAACTTAACAATGATGCCATCGCATAGGCTTTAAGTCCATAATTTAAGTGCTTGTTTATATATTGAGTCAATAGGCTTCAATGCAGTTAAACAGGCTTGTGACCACGATGTAATGCAATACGCCAAATGAAAGAATATCACTGTGTGCATGGATAATATTGCAGTTTGATATGTTAAAAACCTTCTAATATATATATATATATATATATATATATATATATATATATATACTCTCCTACATATATATTGTTTTTTTGTTTACAAAGTATCATTATGCTTATAATAGGCAGAGGAGATGTGTACAATAATGATGCTTTGGTCTGTTGTGGTCAGACAGTGCGTGTCAGCAGTCTGACTGAGGGTTAGCCGTGGTCCAGCAGGTTAAACTGAGGGTTAAAAGCTCTCAGAAACGCCTCGTCTCCATGTATATAAGTGCTCATGTCTCTCATATATTCATATAACATCTGTCTCTTTGATAATATGCATTATGCTCTTGCCTTCTGACCACTTCTTTCTTTTAGCGGCAGACTGAAGACCTGCTGTGTAATGATGAGTGTTATATAAGACCCTCCTGCGCTGCTCAAACGTCACCTGCTATCATTCTAATACAGAGACTTATTTATTGTAATTTAATAGCTCTGCTCTAATGATGGATTTTTGTTGTCTAGACGTTTTGCTTTTGTGAGCTAATGAGCCCAAAGTAGCGCTAATCTAATGATTTTACAGTACTGAAGTTATTAAGGAGATTGCAATGGAGTTCATCATGAAGGACCTCATGTTTCACTGCAGAAGGAAATGATAAACATAAGAAACTATATATAGCGTTTTAAATAAAGATACAAATTTTTAAGATTGCATACTTGTAATAAAATTAGTTTATAATGCAAAATCTTTATTAAAAATGTATATATATATATATATATATATATATATATATATATATATATATATATATATATATATATATATATACATTTTTAATAAAGATTTTATATTTTTTATTTTTTAAATTTATATATATAAATTTAAAAGGGATATATTTATTTATGCAAATTATATGCAAATTATAATATAATTTATATGTGTGTATGTATAAACACATACACATTCATATTGTATTAAATATTATATATATTATGAACAATATACAACATATCCTGAACAAACATGGCCTGGGTAAATACATAAATATCTCTTAATTACATGATAAAATATAAATATATTTCTATATGCAAATTAAACACTTTAAATTTACATATATTTATACTCCTTTTTCATTTTGATTTTACAATGCATCATCCTGAACACACTCTGAGCAAGCGTGTGTAGTATGCTATTATATATACATTTCGCTCTTTATTTCTCTCTCTCTCTGTACTTTAGCTGCAGATGCACAGTACAGGCATGTTGAAATGTGAAATATAATGAAAGCATGAGTCAGTGGTACAGTGGCGAGTCTGGGAGTGTGATTGCAGAGAGACGTTGCTCTTGATTTTTCGCTGGAAACACAATTACTCTTCCCAGAATGCCGTGTTATCAGTGCACTCGACGCCGCTGATCTGAACATGAAGCACTTCAGACGCACACTTCACACTTTTATTGTTATCAGTGTGCGTCAAAACATAGAATTAATGAGAAATGGTTATTTATATCAAGGAATATTTGAAATAATTATATAAAATTATTAGTTTAATTTTAATTTCAATTTTAATAATTATTTTAAATATTATTATTTTAAATATTATTATTATTATATTATATTATAACTATTATTTCATTAATAATAGGAATATTATTAATAATAATAATAATAATAATTATTATTATTATTGTTATTATTATTATTATTATTATTATTATTGTTGTTGTTAAAATTATTATTATAATTAACATTTTTAAATTTCAATTTTAAATATTATTTTAATAATAATAATAATAAAAATAATAATAATAATAATAATATTAATTATTATTATTATTATTAAAATAATATAAAATAATATATAGTGTGCATATAATGTTTTGTTGTTATGCTCTAGTGATTATAAACTTAGCATTGTGCCAAAATAAAGAACATAAAAGTTCACACTTTACAATGAGGTTACATTAAAGCGAATTAATGTATGTACTAAAATAAACAAACAATGCACAGTACATTTATTACAGCACTTATTCATCTTTGTTAATAGATATAAAGTTAGTATTCATTGTTAGTTCATGTTAACTCACAGTGCAGTAACTAATGTTAGCAAGCATGAACTTGAGTGTTAATAAGGCATTCTATAATAATGTAATATTACATATAATAAATATAGAATTTAGTATAATATAATATAATATAACATAACACAATATAATATAATATAATACAATATAATATAATATAATATAATATAATATAATATAATATAATATAATATAATATAATATAATTCAATATAATAAAATATAATGTAATATAATATAATATAATATGATATAGTATATTATAATGAAATATAATATGATTTAATTTATTACAATATAATATAATATAAAATAAAATAATATAACATAGTATAACAAAGTATATAATAATATAATATAATATAATATAATATAATATAATATAATATAATATAATATAATATAATATAATATAATACAATATAATATAATATAATGTAATATAATATAATTTAATATAATATAGTATATTATAATGAAATATAATATAATTTAATTTATTACAATATAATATAATATAAAATAAAATAATAAATATAGTATAACATAGTATAATATAATATAATATAATATAATATAATATAATATAATATAATATAATATAATATAATATAATATAATATAATATAATATAATATAATACGTTCCATACGTTCACTATATGTTGTCATGTAAATTCTTCTCTCCAATCCAAAACTACAATTATTTGACCTGCAAAATGACTCTGTTCTCTACTGGAACTCGGTGCTTTGTGTAGAAAGTTTTTTGGGCATTGAGAGTGTGTTTTTTCTTCCCTTTGTGGGGTGAAATGCAGTACATTCATGGTTTTGAGGCATTTCGATGAAGCGGAAGTTCTGCGTCATGCTGGAGCTTCTGAATTACTCAGAAAACTGTGTGATGGAGACCCTGTTGTCTTGGCAATGTAGTCATGGTAACACAGCAACAGATGTTGAATAAGAGTTGCCGAGACACACACACACACACACAGGAAAAAAAGAAAGAGAGAGAGAGAAATGCACACACACACATGCACATACACACACACACACACACACATACAGTGGTGTTTCCCTCAGCATGAGTGGGTGTTTATGGTGGGCCGCCGTCAGTTTCTCTTGCGTCATTCCTCTGATTACCTGCGATCAAAAACACATTATATAATCAGAGGGTCATTGTTACACACACAGACACACACATAGACACACACACATCATATCATTGACTCAAAGGCCTCACATTAAAACAATTAAAAGAGGCAAACGCTTAACAAAGCAGATGAGAAAAATCAAGCCATTTCCCCAAACTGCCATCAGCACTGAAGACGTCTGCTGCTCGGGTTAACAGATGCTTTTATTAGGCTTCTGTTTGGAAGAGAATCGATTTTTAAATGCCATCAGGAGTGTATGTGTGTGTGTGTGTGTGTGTGTGTGTGTGTGTGTGTGTGTGTGTGTGTGTGTGCGTGCGTGTGTGTGTGCATGCTTTTTAGCAAAGTCAATATATTATATCAAAGTCAGCTTTATTGTCAGTTAAATAAATACAATTGACAATAAAAAAAAACTTTAGATTATTTTAATAATTATATAAAAATGTAATGCATGACTATATTATTAATATTATTAATTCTGCATATAATGTAAATTGTTATTGTCCATTTAAAGAGCCCCTATTTTGCTTTAAAAAAGGACATATTTTGGTTTTGGGGTCTCCGACAACATGCATTGTCCAACACAATCTCACGGCAATTCGTATTTTTTTGATTTAGTGACTAATTCTTATGAATTGGTATGATCTAATTTGTACAATTTAGTACAATTTTCTCATCACCCAATGATGGTTGGGGTTAGGGGTGGGGTTAGGTGCCACGCCTCCTTTTTTAAATCGTACATTTTCATATGACTGAACTCGTAAAACGTAAAAAACGTATGTTTCCTCGTGAGATCAGGCTGGCATCGTCTCATAATATGCATTTATTTTTACCTAAATATCCCAACGACTCGCATATATTCGTTCAGCGATTCATTTGTTCCCAAACCCCTTCTTAACGTGATGCTGATCTGCGCTGATTGGAACAATAACCCAGTCTATTGTGATTGGTCGACTGCGTTCAGCATGAGACAGACAGAAATGCCCTACACGGCTACAGTATGAAGAAGCAGAAAGTATGTGAGAGCCCAATGCAGGAATGCAATAAAGCAATGCCGTTAAACACCAGATATACGCGACTCTTAACACTAACCCCAGGTAATAACAGCAACACACATTCAGTATTAATCCACACAGTGACAAAACCTGAACTATTTTGAACATTGACCGCACATGTGTAGGAGCAGCTGATGGTGGCCATAAAGGCAAACAGCAGAGGATCACTAGCTCAGAAATGCATTTAAAGGTTCACGAAACCCTCGAGTGCTTTTATTTGAGATGTTAACAGATGTGTGTGTGTTGAGCATCAGTTAAGACAATAGCTATGTTTCCATCCACCTATAAAAAAAACAGTTGAGGGAAACGCCATGATGCGCAAAAATTTTGAAAATGCGCATAAAATTTATTTTTTTGGTAATGCGCCAAACTAGGTAGGATACACTTTTTATTCGATAAGACAAAAGATGCGTATAAACTGCGATGGAAACACTTTTACCGCACAAACTCGAGCATGCATATTAAAAAAAGTTCATGTGATTTTGTTAAAAAAGATCATGTGATGCTTAAAATGTGTGTGAATGGATAAAACGTCAGGCTGAGCACATTATAAAACATCTGAAATGTTGTTTTGGTCATTATAATACGCCTTACCATTTTGCATTAATGTTATTATATTACTAACGACCTCCAGAATCAAAAGCGCCCGTGCTCCGCGTCTGACACAGCGCGCTCACTGCTTGTCAGGATTGTCTTCTGAGGCACATTCATTTAGAAAAGCTTGATGCAGCTTCTCCTACTGCAGCAAATGCAGTTTTTACTGTTGATATTTGGCGCCAGTTCATCAGGAAGTAACGATTTTGTTCGCTTTGACTCGTTAGATGGAAACGCTGCTTCATTCGCACAACTTTTATGCGATAATCCAGTTTTGCGCATAAAGTTTATTCGCATTTTTGGATGGAAACATAGCTAATGTTAGCACCTGTCAGCTTTAATTGTGGGGAAAACTGGGTCATTTTGAGCTTTTGTCAGCTGATTTCAGCTTCCGGGTTTAAAATGATTTTTGGGGCGGATCAAATCAGCAGTGTAGCGCAGAACTGCAAGTGCAAAGATAATGCGATGGTTTCTCATTATTATTCATAGCGGAGTTTTCTCATCCTATGAGAAGAGCCGGCTTCTTAAATATTCACGAGAGCACGTGCTTTCCGAAGGCAAAACAGACCTGCCTGCCAGTGCCAAGCTCAGCTGTGAAATCCTACATTGATGACTGGGTGAGACGCATCCGCGGACCCGCGGCACGCAGCATTAAGCCGTTCATGAAGGGTCGTATGTGTTTGTTTCCATGATCCAGAGGGTTTGTTGCATGTTTTTCCGCGCAATCCTTTTAGGGCCGATACAGCAAAGCTGTGTGTGTGCTGCAAGCAATTTAGTCGGGAGAGCAGTACGATAATGGCGGACGTTGCCTTTTATCAAGAGTTTGTTCACATTTAGACACATCGCCGGGCTGCTGTGTTCGCCTAAATCCTCCAGGTTACCAGCAGGGCTAATGGTTAAAATAGACAGGGCAAGAGACCTGCTGCACTGAGTCTGCATTCAGACCCGGAGATTGAAGGAGAAGTCCTCATTTATAGTGTTTATATAATCACGATTATCTTTATATTGATATAAATTAATATATATTGTGGTTGTGTGTATATGAAATTACAAATGTAGCAGGGCATTAAATTTAAATTCTTTGCATTTTAACTTTGTAAACTATAAAATCATGCGTCTCCGCATGGTTTGTGTCTCATTTTGTGAACCAACTGACAACAGTCGCTCCCCTCCTTCTCCCCTGCTCTACTGACCACGCCCACTCCTGTCCTTTGCTCATGGAGCTCCACGCCCACTATGATGCATCTTTTGAAAAAAATCGGAGGTGGACCTGAACCGAAAGTGGGGGTGTCATGGCCCTTTAAATCAGTAAAGAAAGAAGCAGGCGTCACGTTTTAATTTAGATTTGGACATGATACATGAACAGCCCAATACAGATATAACTTGAGAGATACAGTACAAGCACTGATCTATAATCGATACGTGATTGCAACTTATAACACACAATTAAACACATATTTTGCAAACTACACAAAATGAGGCAACAATTTTAATCACACTTACAGTTTATGATCTGGAGAAAGAAAAAACTGGTCCATTTTAACTGTAAAAGTTACTGACAACGTCCCTGTCAAAGTCTGAAAAAAAGTCTCTGCTGCTCCATCAATACGCCCTACCCAACTCCCCTAGCGCATGTGTTTGGACTTGTGGGGGAAACCGGAGCACCCGGAGGAAACCCACGCGAACGCAGGCAGAACATGCAAACTCCACACAGAAACACCAACTGACCCAGCTGAGGCGACAGCACTACCTATTGCATATCGCCCTATAAAAATCATGTCTTCTGTAACTAATACATAATCTTCAATTGATGTTATCTGGAGAAAAAAGTATATATTTATAATTTTAACCTTTTCTTGTCGGCTTAGTCCTTTTATTAATCCGGGGTCGTCACAGCGGAATGAACCGCCAACTTATCCAGCACATTTTTACACAGCGGATGCCCTTCCAGCCGCAACCCATCTCTGGGAAACTTATAATGTTTATATTTGAACTAAATATTAACATTGTACTTAAGCTCTTAACTAAAATTGTGACAATAGCCAGTCTACCATATAGCAACCCAAGCAACAACAACGAACAAACAGAATTAACTACATAGCTATTTGCTTAAATGATATATTTGAAGAGCACAGCACTGAAGTGTCCTTGCAATCTCACACAATGCTTCAATACATAGCTGGCTTGTTTATTTTATTCTTGTATTCATGAATTTGTTGGTCTAAAACTGTACTGGAATGATGCATGTCTTATGAAAAGTTGTGTGTTTGGTCCTGAAGTGTGTGTGTGTGTGTGTGTTGTTGCAGGGCCAGAACTCCTCCAATGAGCTGAGCAGTATGCTGCTGCCCCAGCTGCCCCCGGAGGGCCGAGACCGAGCCCTGAGCGCAACCAGCTACATCACTGACGCCATGGAGGGTGAGAGAGACACACAACACAACACAACACAACACAGCACAACACAACACAACACAACACAACACAACACAACACAGCATACACTAATGCAGCAGCAACAATACTCAGGTAGGCTGTGGCGTTGACACGATGCTCAATGGGTACTAATGGACCCAAAGTGTGCCAAGAAAATCTCCCCCACACCATTACAGCACCACCACCAGCCTGAACCGCTGATACAAGGCAGGATGATCCATGCTTTCATGTTGTTGAGGCCAAATTGTGAGCCGAGCATCCGAATGTGTCAGCAGAAATGGAGACTCATCAGAGCAGCAACGTTTCTCCAATCTTCTATTGTCCAGTTTTGGTGAGTCTGTGTGAATTGTAGCCTCAGTTTCCTGTTCTTAGCTGACAGGAGCGGCACCCGGTGTGCTCTTCTGCTGCTGTAGCCCATCCGTCTCAAGGTTGGACGTGTTGTGTGTTCAGAGATGCTCTTCTGCAGAGCTCGGTTGTAACGAGTGCTTATTTGAGTTACTGTTGCCTTTCTATCAGCTGGAACCAGTCTGGCCATTCTCCTCTGACCTCTGGCCTCATCAACAAGGCATTTGCGTCCACAGAACTGCCGCTCACTGGATATTTCCTCTTTGTCAGAGCATTCTCTGTAAACCCTAGAGATGGTTTGCATGAAAATCCCATCATGAGTTTCTGAAATACTCAGAGCAGCCCATTTGGCAGCAACAACTATCCCACGTTCAAAGTCTCTTAAATCCCCTTTCTTCCCCATTCTGATGCTTGCTTTGAAATACAGCAGATCATCTTGACCATGTCTACATGTCTAAATGCATTGAGCTGCTGCCATGTGATTGGCTGATTAGAAATTTGTCTTAACGAGCAGTTAGACAGATGTACCTAATAAAATGGCCGGTGAGCATTTATAGAAAGAAACCCATGTGAGTAAATAGTAAATTTTCATTTCTGGGTGAACTGCCCCATGAAATCATGGTTTTGATGACCTTCATTCTGCATTATTACAGTTTACGGAGGGTCAGAGAGCAGAAAAATCTTAATTTGTAATGTGAAAATGACTGAATATCTTATGGTTCTGCAATGACAAGAGAGTGAGTAATTAAATGACAGAAGTTTAATTTTTGGCTGAACTAACCCTTTAACCCCGAGACATGTCCATATGCGCAGAATATCCACATTGGATGTTTCTGTGAGGTGCGTGCGAGGACAGGAGAAGTATCTCCATCTGCTCGCGGTTAATATCGTCCCCTGAGACGCCGCTCGCTGTTGTTATTCAGAGCTGAGGTGTAGCCCTCATCATCACACAGGCAGACTCTGACATCACCCGGAAAGCACAAGATCCAGCCCAGAAAACCAGAACGTAACACCATGTCCTCGCTGCTTTTTAAATCATCGGGACTCTGTGTTATGTAGGTTACAGAAGCAGGCAGGTTCATGTAGAAACAAATACAAGGATGAATTCATTTGAAGCGTTCGCAGTGTTCCTGCAGGGCGGCTCGCAAACTGGGATAGAAAGTGCTCTGTGAGGATAAAGTTTTAATGATGAGTCTGATTCTGTGAAAATAATAAAGTTCATGATTAGGACTGTGACACAGAGGAAAATATGTTTGGAATCACCATTGTTTTTTTCAGCTGATGAAAAATAAAAGAGGGAGAGAGAGAGAGAGAGAGAGAGAGAGAGAGTTTACGGTGTATTGTAATCAGCTTCCCTGGTTATTTCATGGCACATCAAAAACTATTATCTATTCTATTAATATCACTTTTTAATAATTACAAATATTTAATAGGGGCAGCAGAGTGGCTTAGTGTTTAGCACCGTGGCCTTACAGCAAGAAATTCACCAGTTCGAGTCTCGACTGGGCCCGTTGGCGTTTCTGTGTGGAGTTTGCATGTTCTCCCCATGTTGGCGTGGGTTTCTTCCACAGTCCAAAGACATGCGCTATAGGGGAATTGATGAACATAACAATAATATTAATAATAAAGTAATAATAATAATAATAATAATAATAATAATAATAATAATAATAAAATAATAAAGTAATAAAAATAATAATAAAACAATAACAGCAATAAAAAATAATAATAACAATACTAAAGTAATAATATAATAATAATAATAATAATAATAATAATAATAATAATAACAATATTAAAGTAATAATATAATAATAATAATAATAATAATAATAATAATAATAACAACAACAACAACAATAATAACAATATTAAAGTAATAATAATAATAATAATAATAATAAAATAATAAAGTAATAATAATAATAATAAAGCAATAACAACAATAAAAAATAATAATAACAATACTAAAGTAATAATAATATAATAATAATAATAATAATAATAATAACAACAACAATAATAACAATATTAAAGTAATAATAATAATAATAATAAAGTAATAACAATAATAACAATATTAAAGTAATAATAATAATAATAATAATAATAATAATAATAATAATAATAATAATAATAATAATAATAAAGTAATAACAATAATAACAATATTAAAGTAACAACAATAATAATAATAATAATAATAAAGAAATAATAATTATTATTATTATAATAATGGAAATATAATAATAATAATAATAATAATAATAATAATAATGTAATAATAATAATAATTATTATAATAATGAAAATATAATAATAATAATAACAATAATAATAATAATAATAATAATCATAATAAATCTAATTTTTTATTTGTACAATTTTGGAAGGATTCACATTTAAATGTATTTCAATATAAAAGTCTCTCCAAATAAAAATTGTTGTTTGATAACATTAAAATTAAGGCATCTGATGAAGAATAAAGTGAAAGTTAAATGAATAAGCTTTAATATATCAGATGATAAAACTGCACTGTGCATAATAAATAAATAATTAATTAAATGTTATTTTCTTTGATGTGGATGCTGATATAAATTTAACATTTTATTTATTGTCTTCCGTGTTTGATTTTATGATTTATGTTTTAAAATTGTAGGTAAACACAACATGTGTTCATCTACGTATGTAATTCTAGTCTCTTAAATGAATACTGTCACAAAAAAATCTGCATTAAGAGCTATAAAATGAACATGGAGCAGCTTAGATTATCAAGAGTTGGAAGAACGTTGAAACCAACGAAATCTCTGATATTTTACTTTAAAGTTTATATTTGGTTAATTATGACCACAGTTTTCTGAGGAATTGTAATATTACTAGAGCTTTTTATCCTAAAAAACAATGCACAGTCTCTTACCTAAAATTACAGACACCCTAGCAAACCCCTAGAAACACCACAGTCTAGAAACAAGAAAATATCAACTTAGCAACCACTTAGAAACAACAGTCACGCCTAATAAAAAACAGAATCCCCCTAGCAACCCCCCAAAAAAAACACCGCCACTAACAACCCCCTAGAAACAACTCAGCCCCCTTTGCAACCTTCAAGAAACAACATTCCCCATAGCAACCTCCCATAAACAGCACAATCCCCCTAGCAACTCCTTAAAAACAATACAGTCCTCTTAGCAACCTCTTAGAAACAAGAGTTCCCTTATCGACGCCTTAGAAACAAAACAATGTTGTCCTAGCAACACCTTAGAAACAACACAGACACCATAGTTACCCCTTAAAAAGAACAGAATCCCCAAAGCAACTAGAAGTAGAAAAAACACTGCTTCAATAAGGCATTTGCGCCTACAGAACTGCCTCTCACTGGATTTTGATGCAATGTGATTGGCTGATTAGAAGTTGGCATTAACGAGCACTGGACAGGTGTACCTAATAAAGTGGCCGGTGAGTGTATATAGTATTACCGTACGTTCACACCGAAAGCGGCGAGAGCGTCAAAGTAGCCGGAAGTCATTCATTTTCAATGAGAGTTGGCGGCGAGGAGCAGCGCGGCGCGTCTTCGCCGGCGTAGGCGTCGAGGAGAGTTGAAATGAAGTCAACTTTATGGTAATGAGCTATGACGCGGTTCGGCGGCAAGCAATCAGAATGAAGACGTCCATCGCTTGATAGCAGTTCAGAGAACACAGACCTGTGAACTTTGGTTCCGACCACAGTTGTTCCCAAGGGTTTGATTATTGCGGTCACCGGATTTCCAATTATTTACAATTTTTTCCTACAGGAACATACATTAAATAAGTTACTGGCGAGTTACTGATGTTCATTAATGTTATATATTTATCTTAAAAAAGCGGGAATCTCACGCGATGTGACAGTACAAAACAGTACTGCTGCTTCAGGATATTTCAGACATATGGACACATATTGGATAAATAGAGCAAAGCCACACCACACGCAACTTGATCTTCCATTGTTAAATTAATTTGATAAGAAGTGCGCAACATTTTCACGCTAGAAACATGTTTCATGCAGGAATGTAACTGATATGCTGCAACGGCTCCTTTAAATATGAGATCAATGTAACGAGTTTTGACGCTCTCGCCGCCGGAGCTGAAGGCAGACAGCGTTGCCGCCAGGGCGGCCAGAGCGACCTTGGACGCTCCTGCCGCTTTCGGTGTGAACGTACGGTTACATTCTATTTTTATTCACTTTGCAATGCTTCTGACAGACCTTCATTTGACTTTCTGATTTTATGTATTAAAATAGGAGGTAAACTCTTATTTATAAAGCATTACGCTTTTATTTGCTATTAGTCTTAAAACAAAAGCATATATCAATAGTTGCATACAGTAGGAGCTGTTTTCTAAATGTTCATCAGCTCAGATCATCAAACTTTGGAATAATATGTTAAAAAGACTGAAATCTCTGACTGCAAAGTTTATATTCTGTCAAATCCGAGCAGTTTAAGACCTTTTTCGTAGGATTCCTAGGATTACTGGAGCCTTTTCCACATCAGGATGCTTCAACAAAAGTCTATTGTTTTTCTGTACGGTTAGTGTGCTCTCCTGACTAGACGCTGCTGAGAAAATGTCACCAATGAACAAAAATGGCCCATATTTTTTGTCCTTTTCTGGACTCTTGATTGGTCAGCACAAAAGTTGCTAACAGAAGGAGGCCTGCGCTCACAGGGTCTGAGTTTAGATCTGCTAGCATAAGAAAATGCCAATCCTCATTATCACGCATGTGAAAGCTGACACGGCAGGACAGCAGCAGGCCAAATTTACTGTAATGAGCGCGTTATGTCAGATGATGCGTACATACGTGTATGATAGATTGCTTGCTACCACTTACTGATTTATTTGTTTATAAATAGGCTGACTCTGAAACAGCTGTATTGCAAAAACACTCAGACATACCCTTTACAAAAAATTACCACGGTAATTATAGTTCTTACTGTATATTGTACTGCCAAGAATTTTAATCATTCCCATGAGAAAATAACTTTTGGGCACCTCAAGACAAAACAAAAAACGTCAAAGCAAATGCTGACACCCTGCATCTAGAGTGCAGTACCAGAAAACAACCACTAGAAACAACACAGACACCCTAACAACCTCTTAGAAACAACAGAGACCCTAACAACATTTTTGAAACACCGGAACCCCAACAACACCCTAGAAGCAACACAGACACGCTAACAACCCCTTAGAAACAACAGACATCCTAACCACCCCTTAGAAACGACAGACATCCTAACCACCCCTTAGAAGCGACAGACATCCTAACAACCCCTTAGAAACAACAGACATCCTAACCACTCCTTAGAAATAACAGACATCCTAACAACCCCTTAGAAACGACAGACATCCTAACAACCCCTTAGAAACGACAGACATCCTAACAACTCCTTAGAAATGACAGACATCCTAACCACCCCTTAGAAACGACAGACATCCTAACCACCCCTTAGAAACAACAGACATCCTAACAACCCATTAGAAACGACAGACAATCTAACCACCCCTTAGAAGCGACAGACATCCTAATTACTCCTTAGAAACGACAGACATCCTAACAACCCCTTAGAAATGACAGACATCCTAACCACCCCTTAGAAGCGACAGACATCCTAATTACTCCTTAGAAACGACAGACATCCTAACAACCCATTAGAAACGACAGACAACCTAACCACCCCTTAGAAACAACAGACATCCTAACAACCCATTAGAAACGACAGACAACCTAACCACCTCTTAGAAACGACAGACATCCTAATTACCCCTTAGAAACGACAGACATCCTAACCACCCCTTAGAAACGACAGACATCCTAACAACCCCTTAGAAACGACAGACATCCTAATTACCCCTTAGAAACGACAGACATCCTAACAACCCCTTAGAAATGACAGACATCCTAACAACTCCTTAGAAACGACAGACATCCTAATTACCCCTTAGAAACGACAGACATCCTAACAACCCCTTAGAAACGACAGACATCCTAACAACCCCTTAGAAACGACAGACATCCTAACAACCCCTTAGAAATGACAGACATCCTAATTACCCCTTAGAAACGACAGACATCCTAACAACCCCTTAGAAATGACAGACATCCTAACCACCCCTTAGAAACGACAGACATCCTAACCACCCCTTAGAAACAACAGACATCCTAACCACCCCTTAGAAACGACAGACATCCTAACAACCCCTTAGAAATGACAGACATCCTAACCACCCCTTAGAAACGACAGACATCCTAACCACCCCTTAGAAACAACAGACATCCTAACAACCCATTAGAAACGACAGACATCCTAACCACCCCTTAGAAACGACAGACATCCTAACAACCCCTTAGAAATGACAGACATCCTAACAACCCTTTAGAAACGACAGACATCCTAACAACCCATTAGAAACAACAGACATCCTAACAACCCATTAGAAACGACAGACATCCTAACAACCCATTAGAAACGACAGACATGCTAACAACCCCTTAGAAACGACAGACATCCTAACCACCCCTTAGAAACGACAGACATCCTAACAACCCCTTAGAAATGACAGACATCCTAACAACCCTTTAGAAACGACAGACATCCTAACAACCCGTTAGAAACGACAGACATCCTAATTACCCCTTAGAAACGACAGACATCCTAACCACCCTAACAACCCCTTGGAAACGACAGACAACCTAACAAAACAACCCCTTAGAAACGACAGACATCCTAACAACCCCTTAGAAACGACAGACATCCTAACAAGCCCTTAGAAACGACAGACATCCTAACAACCCCTTAGAAACGACAGACATCCTAACAACCCCTTAGAAACGACAGACACATCCTAACAACCCCTTAGAAACGACAGACATCCTAACAACCCCTTAGAAACGACAGACAATATAACAAAACAACCCCTTAGAAACGACAGACATCCTAACAACCCCTTAGAAACGACAGACATCCTAACAACCCCTTAGAAACGACAGACATCCTAACAACCCCTTAGAAACGACAGACATCCTAACAACCCCTTAGAAACGACAGACATCCTAACAACCCCTTAGAAGCGACAGACATCCTAACAACCCCTTAGAAACGACAGACATCCTAACAAAACAACCCCTTAGAAACGACAGACATCCTAACAACCCATTTAGAAACGACAGACATCCTAACAACCCCTTAGAAACGGCAGGCATCCTAACAACCCCTTAGATACGACAGACATGATAACAACCTCTTAGATACAAGAGACCCTAGCAACTCCCTAGAAATAACACAAACATCATAACAACTCTTTAGAATCAACAGACATCTACTGTAAGCAACCCTTTAGAAACAACAAACACCCTAACAACCCTTTCGAAACATCACAACCCTAGCAACCCCCTAGAAACAACTCAGACACCCTAACAACCGCTTAGAAACAATGGACACTCTAACAACCCCTTAGAATCAACAGACTCTTAAGCAACACTTTAGAAACAACAGACACCCTAACATCCCCATAGATACAAGTCACCCTGCAACTCCTTAGAAACAACAGATCACTTAGAAAATAACACACAACCCTTTAGAAGCACTGGAACCCTAGCAACATCCTAGAAACAACAGACCCCCTAACAACCCAAATAAAAAATTAACACTCAAGCAACCCCCTAGAAACAATACAGATTTCAAAACAAACCCAAGTAGATAAAAGAAACGTCATAGCAACCCTTTAGAAACAACACAGACAACCTCCTAATCCCTTAGAAACAACAACTGCTTAGCAACCCCATGGAACCAATAACAAAGGTCTATAACAACCAATTAGAAACAAGATAACCCTAGCAACACCCTAGTAACAGCAGACAATCTACTTACCCCCTAGAAACAAGAGCAACTGCTTAGCAAACCTATAGAACAAAAAACAACGGTCTCTGACAACCAATTAGAAACAAGATAACCCTAGCAACACCCTAGAAACAGAAACATCATAGCAACCCCCTAGAAACAACACAGACAGCCTACTAATCCCTTAGAAACAACAACAACTGCTTAGCAACCTCATGGAACCAATAACAAAGGTTTCTAAAAAACAATTAGAAACAAGGTAACCCTAGCAACACCCTAGAAACAACACAGATTTCAAAACAACCCTGTAGATAAAAGAAACATCATAGCAACCCCCTAGAAACAACACAGACAACCTACTAACACCTTAGAAACAACAGCAACTGCTTAGCAACACCATAGAACAAATAACAAAGGTCTCTAACAACCAACTAGAAATAAGATAACCCTAGCAACACCCTAGAAACAACACAGATTTCAAAACAAACCCCTTAAATAAAAGAAACATCATAGCAACCCCTCATAGCAACCCATAGCAACACAGACAACTTCCTAATCCCTTAGAAACAACAACAACTGCTTAGCAACCCCATAGAACAAAGAGCAAAGGTCTCTAACAGCCAATTAGAAACAAGATAACCCTAGCATTTCCCAGTGATGGGTTGCGGCTGAAAGGGCATCCGCTGCGTAAAAACATGCTGGATAAGTTGGCGGTTCATTCCGCTGTGGCGACCCCGGAATTATAAAGGGACAAAGCTGACAAGAAAATTAATAAATGAATAACCCTAGCAACACCCTAGAAACAGAAACATCATAGCAACCCCCTAGAAACAACACAGACAACCTACTAACCCCTTAGAAACAACAACAACTGCTTAGCAACCCCATGGAACCAATAACAAAGGTCTCTAACAACCAATTAGAAACGAGAACCGTAGCAACACCCTAGAAACAACACAGACAACCTACTAACCCCCTAGAAACAAGAGCAACTGCTTAGCAACCCCATAGAACAAAAAACAAAGGTCTCTGACAACCAATTAGAAACAAGGTAACCCTAGCAACACCCTAGAAACAACACAGATTTCAAAACAACCCTGTAGATAAAAGAAACATCATAGCAACCCCCTAGAAACAACACAGACAACCTACTAACCCCTTAGAAACAACAACAACTGCTTAGCAACCCCATGGAACCAATAACAAAGGTTTTTAACAACCAATTAGAAACAAGATAACCCTAGCAACACCCTAAAAACAACACAGACAACCTACTAACCCCTTAGACACAACGGCAACTTCTTAGCAACCCCATAGAACCAATAACAAAGGTCTCCGACAACCAATTAGAAACAAGATAACCCTAGCAACACCCTAGAAACAACACAGATTTCAGAACAACCCTCCTTAACACCATAACAACAGCAAGTCTTTACAAATATATTTTGTGCTTGTGCATAATGTGAAAAAAAATGGGTAAATTAGCAGTGAAATAAATTAATAGAATGTTATGTTAGAATCTGTCAGGAGAAACAACGAATCAGAGGCAAAATATAATAATAATAATAATAATAGTAAAAGTTAAAATAATTAGTTTTCAAGTTAATAAATATATTTTTATCACTGTATTTGTATATTGCATCTTATTGTATTTGTATAATTCTGCATGAACTCTCTCCGTCATCTTCAGTTTGCGTCCTGCTGTGTTCAGGTGATGCTGGTGTTAACTGAAGGTCTGTTTGTTGGTCATTTTCTCTTGCGGAGGACGAAATAAAGCCTGACAGGTGGACCGCACCTGCTGTGGAGCATCACACACTCATCGCAGGAGTTACTCGCACATTACTGCCGCAGAGCCAAATCCAGATCCTCAAAATGTCCATCTCGGTCTCATTTCTCATTAGAAAGCTTACAGGTTCCTCCTGAACGAGCGTCTTCTCTTGTCAAGTGTGATTCAAGCTCAGCTGGGGAGAAAAACAACATGCTAACCTTTCATTCTGACCTACTCATGCAGCGTTCGCTACAAACCCTGAGATTATCAGTGCTGAGCTGTAAATTACTTTGTTGTTTAAATCAGCGGTTATCAAATGCATATTTTTGACTGCTACCATCATGTGTTCTGCTTAGAAAACTAAACATGGTTTATTCACATTCAGACATGTGAATATTTTGCATCAGACAGATGGAAAAGACAGTTGTTTACTTTGCTTTTTGTAAAGTGTTAAGTGCATCTAGACTGATTTAAAATTTTGTACACTTTGCTGGTTTAATATTGGAACTAAATCCATCCTACCTGACAGAAATCAAGGAAATGTGAGTCCTGAGAATGTTTACAGTCTTTAAACAGGAACAAACTAACTTCAGGTGACCAATTGGAAACTCTGGATGCCTGACTGTCATTGTGGACTCCAGGTGTGCTGCACCTGGGTTGGCTGATGTGTTTGTAGGCGGGGTTTAGAAAATAGACAGCATTGTTGATGTGTTCAAAATGACTAGGTTCATTGAAACAACTATAGTAGCATCAAGTTTTTGGCTTTAATTTGGTCTGATTTTACTGGAGAAGCTTTTTCAATATTAGATAAAATACTTTTAAAGCATTTTAAAAGGTTTACAAGGTTTTTAAAGTGTTTTTTCTAGATGTTTCATCACTAACTACTGTCCAATAATTAACAAAGTACAGTAATTAATGAAAAAACATTAAGAACTAATAAAACATATATAGTCGTTTCAAGAAAACAGCAAAACAAAAAAAGATAAATAAACACATTTGTAACATAATACCTTAAATGTTTTTTTTTTCTAAATTAATGTGAAGTTTTGTTATTGTTTATTCAAACATGTTAATGCACCTACACTAATAATAGTACACATTTATTTAAGTGCATTAATGTTTATATTATAGTGAAATATAATGAATAAGTGAGTCTAGAAACCAGAACAAACTATTTAACTTCAGGGAACCAATCGGAAACTCTAGATGCCTGTCAATCGTTGTGCACTTCAGGTATGCTGCCCTTGGATAGGCTGATGGGTTTGGAGGCGGGGTTTAGAAAATAGACTGTGTTGTTGATGAGTGGCTTTACTGAAACAACTATAAAACCTTGCAGTATCTTAGCTTTAATTTGGTCTGATTTCACTAGTGGTGGGCAAAGCGAGGCTTCGTGAAACACTGAAACTATCGAAGCAAATGTGTCGAAGCTTCGAAACGTTTCGAAACACCACTCTACGGTGACACCTAGTGGTCATTTTATCTGTATTTCACTGAAACAGCTTCAGCAAAGAACAGTTGAGCAAATTGATGTATCAAACCCCACTTTGTAGCCTTGAATCATCAGATGGTTTAGTCGAGCGGTTAGAGTACGTGACTACCATGCGGGAAAAATGGGTTCGAATCCAGACTGTCACAAGTGTGTTGAAATGCCTTAATACCAGTTGGTAATGCTTTGTTTTGTTTCAACATTGCTCTGACATACGAATAAACATTTGTAAATAAATTTGTATTTTGTTAATATAACAGGGTTGTTACTAGATCAGATACAGTTGTGGCCAGAAGTTAACAATAATTATTTATATTATTAATTAAATGTCCCATTGTATTTTATTAACGTCTATCCAAAACCCAAACCCATCACAGTACTGTAAAAATATGAATTATTGTTTTACAGTGTTACAAAAATGATGCTAAATTGATGGTGTATCCGCAGCTGTATCCTATCTAGGCTACACCATAAAACAGTAACATGATTAAAATACATAAAATTATGATTTTGGAGCATTTGTAATAGTCGAGATTCGAACCCAAAATAATATTGAAATACAGTTCCATAGTGCACAAGCACGGTCCACTAGGCCATACAAGTCAAAGACTTAATAAAGATCATGCCAGTGAAATTCAGATTCTCCGGGTCTTGAAACGCCTCTGAAATGATCGATGCTTTGAATCGCTTTTGTCACGTGACCAAGTGTTTCGAAACACTTTAGTCACGTGACCTGGGTGTTTCGGATCATGCTTCGGTACAGTGTTTCGAAACACTTGCGCTTCGGGATCTCGACACTGTGTCGAAACGTCAGTTTCATGTCAGCCATCCCTAGATTTCACTGGAGAAGCTTTTTTAATATTAGAAAAATACTTCTAAAGCATTGTAAACATTTTAAAAGGTGTTTAAATTTCCAGTAATTACCAAAGTACAGTGATTAGTGATGAAACATCTAGAACTAATAGAAACTTATTTAGGGGCTTCAAAAAAACGAGCAAAAAAAAAAACTAAACCAATTTGTAACTTAACCTCAAGTGTTTTTTCTAGATGTATGTGAAGTTTTATTATTGTTTTGTAAAGTATTCAGTCAGACAGGGTAATACACCTACACTAATAACATTAGCATTAATATTTATATTATAGTCAAATATAATGAAACAAATATGAGCCTTGAGGAACAAACTAAACTTTAG
The DNA here is from genome assembly GCF_052040795.2 of Danio rerio. Taxonomy (NCBI): domain Eukaryota; kingdom Metazoa; phylum Chordata; class Actinopteri; order Cypriniformes; family Danionidae; genus Danio; species Danio rerio. The sequence continues at coordinate 43,969,984 of NC_141044.1, forward strand.
AGAACCAACCAGAGTCCCTCAGAAACACCTGTCAATCATTGTGCCCTTTAGGTTTGCAAACATCAGATTGGTTGACATGTTTGGAGGCGGAGTTTAAGAGACAAAAATACAAAATGGAGTCAGTTGTAAGTGTTTGGTTTGGTTTATAAAATAGACCTTGTTATTGATGTATTCAAAATGATTGGGTTCATTGAAACAACTAGAGCTGTAAGTGTTTGGTTTTAATAAGAACAAATATTAAAAGTTTGAAAGAGCATTGATGATGTTTTAAAGATTGTTGGTCTGAGTTTAATAATGAAGGAAATGGAGCTGGAAGTGATTTAAGACTTTCAAAACACCTCAGTGATGCCTTTTGAGGTAAAGTGGGTTTAATATTTGCACATTCCTTCAGAGACAACTTGTGACATGCTCCGTATTGTTTAGCATGATACTTTAAATATTTGTCTGAAATCACGTGTAAACATGACTTGAAAACAACATCAGGGGCCTGTTTCAGTAAGGAGGTTCAAACAACTCGGAGTTTAAACTTGAACTCTGAGTTGATTTACCGAGAGATTAAAAACTCTGAGTTTTCGGTTTCAGAACAGCTGATCTGAGTTGGGTCAATCAACTTCAAGTAGACCAACTCAGAGTTAAGCGCGCACCGTGACTTTAAAAAGGCATTATCAGTGGAGCGCAGACATTACGAGTGACTATGGCAACATCTTATAAAAGAGATCAGCATTTCTTTCTCCAGCTGAACTTGATGTTCTCATGCAAAGTTATAGCAAATATGAGCGTATATATTTGAAAAGAAGCAACCATCAGTAAAGCAGAGACAGTTAGCGTGGGAAAACAGCTGCTCAAGTTAATGCCTAATTTCACTTTTTAAGTATTTAAATATTTAAGTATAATAAAATAAGTAATGAAATGTGTGACGTTTATATTTTTTTTCTAAACTTTTTTATACATTTATTAGTTTTAAATGATTTAACAGTGCACTTGTGTGTCTGCCTTTTTTATTGATCAAGTGATAGAGGTTAATATAACATTTAGAAGGTAAGCAGTACTAAAAATAATTTTTAGAAAGAATAATAATCCCATTAATCTAGTTACAGTGCATGTCGAAGGTGAATTATTTAATTATTTATTAAAAAAGGATAAGCCATTCTCGTACAGTTCTTCTGTGTGTGACTAAAATGTAGGCAATAGCTGTGTTTCCATCCAAATATATTACATAAATGTATGTGCAAAACTGGAATATTGCATAAAAGATGCGAATAAAATTCCATCCAACGAGTCAAGGAGAAAAAAATCATCACTTCCTGATTAAACTGGCACCAAATATCAACAGTACAAACAGAATTTACTGTGGTAGAAGAAGCTGCGTCAATTAATTCTTTATTTAGCCTAATTAATGTACTTGCGCCTCGATGTCAGAAGACAATGCTGAAACACAATGAACACCAGACGTTCGTAGGTAATTAATAATATACACTAATACTGAAACAGTTAATGCATTTTAGAATGACTAAAACAATATTTAAGACGTGTTACAGTGTGCTCAGCCTGCTGGTTTGTTAATTTACACACATTTTTATCATCATATGATCATGATCTTTTTTTAATGTACATACTGTAATTTGTTCAGTAAAAGTGTTTCCATCGTAGTTTATGCGCACATTTTCTATCGAATAAAAGTTTATCCTACACAGTTATGCGCGTTTTTTATGCATATTTAAAAAAGTTATGTGCATCATGACGTTTCTATCAATCGTTTTTATGCACGTACCCAAAATGAGCATTAAAATAGGTGGGTGGAAACGTAAGGCTAAGGCGAGAAATACCGCTTCATCTTTAAAAAAGGGGAGGAGACAGACAGAAACTCTGAGTTTAGAGAATAAAACCTGCTTCTGACCAGGTTAGATTCACAGAGTAAGTTACCACAGTAACTGACTCTAAGTTAAAGTGACCTCTCTTTCAGAAACAGGCTTGACTTACCCTGATTTCTCGAGTTTAACAAACCTGCCATTTTGAAATGGAAAACCCAGAGTTTCTCTCATTTCAGGGTTAAAATACTCTGAGTTTTCACTTAACCTCCTTTCTGAAACAGGCCCCAGCACTGTTTATTTGACTGTGAACAGTGTTGTGCTTTGATAGTCATTGGCTGCTAGCATGATTTCACTGTTTAGAGTTTACAAATGACATTTTTCTGAAATGTATATTATAAGGGAGAACGTTTGAATGTGTGAATATTAAAACTATTTTTCCCTCAGTGTGATACCTGCTGGTCAAAATCATGTGAATGCAAGAAAAGCTGGTGAAACATTCATTAAAATGGACATATCAAGCACAATGCAAATGTTACATTAAAAGTACTTATCATGTAATGTAGGCAAATATGACCTATTATTGCATAATATGCATTACTTGTTATACATTTCAAGGTTTTTATTGTTTGAATTGTTTGTTCTGGGCGCTATATAAAAAAATGTAATCAACTTAATTGTTCTAGTCATCTCAACTTGCATCAGTCAGTACACACTCCAGGCACGTCAGAGATGTTGTAAAAAGAAGTATAATATGTCAGCTTTAATGAAATCAGGCCAATTAAAAGTTGGTTTTATATTCGGATATCCGCTTGTTAAGTGTGACGTCACGCGGAGCGGCTTCCGGGTCCAAGCGCTCTATTCAATTGAATGGGGAGATTCATGAAATGGTAATAATAAACGATAACAAAGCCATTTATTACTTTCGAAAGTCACGATGGCAGTATATATGTCCATGCCTAATATCCGATGGCCAGAAAGTGATTCATTGTTTTATAAATTGTTAAAATTTTGGCATTTGATATGCAGCAAGCTCAGAGATTGTTGTGTACTCTAAAACTTTATGTAAAAATTATTTTAATGTGTGATAGGAATAAAACGCAATTATAAACAAATGTTTTCTCCACTCAAATGAATGGCCGCTTGGACCCGGAAACAGTATTACTTTCGTCACAAACACGTCACCACTTAACAAGCGGATTATCCCTGATAATATAGTTTTAGAAAAGTATTCTTTGCAAATTAAATAGTGAAAGCATATTAGCAGCCGCCAATAACTATCAAAGTATAACATTGTTCACAGTTAATTAAACAGAGCTAATGTTGTCATACAGTGTTTCTTCAGTATTTCAGTCTGAATATTCATAGTACCATGAGAAACAGTATCCGCTTGTTAAGTCGTGACGCATCAGTGATTAATTAATTAATTTTTTAATCATTTGACAGCCCTGTTTATCAATACAATTTACATTATAGGAAATGTATTATAGGAATTTATAGGACATTACCATGGCATCGTTAAGTGAAGTTTATTTATAAACTAATTTTGAGATTATCACATGTCTATGGTGCCAATTTGGATTAGTCAGTTAGAGGGAGGAAACCAGGGAACCTGGGGGAAACACCCGGGGGAAACACATGTGAGCATGTGTGCACATTATGATTGCTTGTGGCTGGTCCTGCATTATTAAATTTTTGATTCACCAATCATTCAATTCCTAAGCCACTATAAATACCCTAAGTTCCATATCACAGCCATCTTTGTTTTAAAGAATCCCCCCTTCCACCCCTACCCCTCCTCCTTTCCTAGATGGGTGGCACGGTGGCCCAGTGGTTAGCACTATTGCCTCAAAACAAGAGCGTCACTGCTCTAGTCCTTACCAAGCTAGCCGGCGTTTCTGTGCGGAGTTTATACGATCTCCCCGTGCTCATGTGTGTTTCCCCCGGGTTCCCTGGTTTCCTCCCTCTAATTGACTAATCCAAATTGGCACCATAGACATGCTCCTAGTAAGTAAGTAGTCAGTAGTTATCTCTTAAGACCAATCTCTATCTGTTCATTAGCTTCTACAACAGGAGAGTTCTTGAGATCTACCTGAGCTCAAACTCCCCTCTTGCCTTGCAAACAGGAGGGAGCCCTGGGCTCGAGGATCTTATGAGCTCAGGGCTCTCTCCTGGGACAGCATGCCAAACTAGCTTAGTGATCAATCTTCAGCTAAGGGTGAACTCCTGAATGGTATGTTTACCTCAATTAAGTTTGGTTTTTGACCCTTCACACGCAAAAGTTTGGGCACTCCTCATATAGGGAGCTTGTCACAAGTTGTCACTGAACGAATGTGCGAATATAAAACCAACTTTACCTCAACACTGACACATGTTTGATTAATTGATTAATTGACTGACACACTGACTCAAAACAAAGATCCTACAAGATGAAGCAGTGTTTTGACAGCAGCCATCATTAATTGTGTTGTGTTGTGTGTGTCAGAGCTGGAGGAGGCGCAGCAGAAGTGTCACCCGTGCTGGTACGTGTTTGCGCACAAGTATCTGGTGTGGACGTGTTCTCCGCGCTGGCTAAAGGTGAAGGAGTGGGTGAAGATCATGGTGATGGACCCCTTTCTGGATCTGGCCATCACTATCTGCATCGTCCTCAACACACTGTTCATGGCGCTGGAGCATTACCCCATGACAGATGAGTTCAACCGCATGCTGTCTGTCGGAAACCTGGTGAGACGCACGCTTTTACTGCACATTTACACGCAAACTTAATGTGTTTACACTGGCGTTCATCATCAATCTAATTTTAGGGTCACATGGTCCTTCAGGAATCAATATGAGAGGATGATGTGATGATCGTGAAAAGTGTCTGATTATTATTAACATGGAGCTTCATGATTTGGAAATAGACGAGAATACACAAATATCGAAAACCTTCATCTCTTAACTAGCCAGTCACTGCAGGAGTGTGTTGTATATTGAGTTGTTGAGTCCTCCGTTCTTGCAGTCTTGAGTTTAGGAACTGAACTTTGGCAGTTGATGATGATGTGAACGAGAACACGGGGATGCAAGATCACTGAAGAACGCATATTGAGAGACGGCAATACTCACGCTTTACGCTTCAAGCTGCTTCCATGTTCTACTTTGCCGGCATTTAACCACTAGCGTCACCACAACATAGTGATGTCATGCCGCACACGTTTCTGTGAAGTCAAGGGAGAGGTCTAACTCTGTGCCACTGCATAACTATAGATGTGTTTAAAAATAATGTCTATATATATATACAGTATATTGTATTTTATATTTTTTTATTTAATTTACTTAAAATTTTGGGATTTTCATAAATATTATATATAATACTTTTAATTAGCAATTTATTAATGATGATTATTATTATTATTACTATGTATTTATTTATAGTTTCCAATTTTATTTCATTTTATTTAAATGTTGCTGCAGTAGTGAGGTAACAAACCTAAGATTCTTTGCCAATCCCTCTGCTATTTCTCTGTTCCCAACTATTTCCTGTCAATTCTCTGCGCTGTTCTATTTATTAAAGGTTAAAAACCACTAAAAATAAATAAATAAATAAATAAATATTTAATATTATTATTTTTTTATTATTATTATTTTTTATATTATTATTATGTATTTATTTATAGTTGCAGAGAATTTTTTATCTTATTTATTTTATTTTGGTTAAGGTGATTCCCAAGTTAATATTTGGGTATTTTTGTAAAAATTTCATTTAGAAATTTGTATAAAATAATATAATATTTTAAATGTATTATTATTATTATTATTATTATCATTATTATTTTATTTTTTATTAATTTTTTATTTAAATATTTATTCTTATTTATTCATTTTAATTAATATCACTATTAATATTCACACTGATGCACACAAAAACTAATGTGTTGTTGTGTGCGTGAGTGTGAAAGTGTCCTGACTGCAGTGTGTGTGTTTTCAGACAGGTTTTCTTCAGAGATGTGATGTTTGCTGTCAGCAGATTGACGTCTGTGTGAACTGTTGCATGTTCGGCTGATGCTGCATTTCACAAAGAGAGACAGTCAGACAGCCCTGAGTCATATGTGTGTGCGTGTTGCGTGTGTTGCGTGTGTTGCGTGTGTTGCGCGCGCGTGTGTGTGTGTGTGTGTGTGTGTGTGTGTGTGTGTGTGTGTGTGTGTGTGTGTGTGTGTGTGTGTGTGTGTGTCAGACCTCAGGTCGCAGTGGATGAGAGTCAGAGGTCACATGTTGTTTGTAATCTGTGTTAGACGGAAAAACACACACTGACAGGTGGAGAGACACTGGAGACCCAGAGGAAGACACACACACACACACACACACACACACACACCGAGACAGACCAAACAAACAGAGACAGACACACAAACAGACTTGCAGACACACACAGAATGAACCACAAACTATTCCAGCAGTTTTACACAGCGGATGCCCTTTCAGCTGCAACCCAGTAATAGGAAACACCCATACACTCTCATTCACACACACACACACTCATACACTACGGACAATTTAGCCTACCCAATTCTCCTATAGCGCATGTGTTTGGACTGTGGGGGAAACCGAAGCACCCGGAGGAAACCCACACCAACACGGGGAGAACATGCAAACTCCACACAGAAACACCGACTGACCCAGCCGGGACTCAAACCTTCTTCTAACCACTGAGCCACTGTGTCGCCTCAAGCAGTCTGCTTCATTTATTATTTATTAATTTTTCTATTTAATTTCATTATTTTCTTTCAGTATATTTCTATTTTAAATATTTCATGGTGGTTTTAATGATTGTAGAAGTTTGATTTAAATGATCGTTTGCGTTACCAATCATTTCAGTTTTATTAATTAAAAATATTGTTTCACTTCATCTTTTATTTTTATTATTTCAGCTTTATTGTGTTTATAAACTCTCGTTTTTAATATTGATGCCATTTAAGTTTATGAGCTGGTATTAAAAAGCCTTAAAGGGGCAGTTCACCCAAAAATAAAAATTTACTCACTATTCCCTCTCTCTCTCAAGTGTTTACAAACCTTCATGAGTTTCGTTCTTATACTAAACACAAAAGAAGATGTTTTGAAAAAATGCATAGGAGGAAAAACAAATGCGATGGAAATCAACAGTTACAGGTTTTCAAATCTTTATGAGATTATTTCTTCTGTTAAACAAACACAGAAAATATTTTGAAAAATGCTGAAAACCTGTAACCATTGACTTCCATATACTGAAGGAAAAACAAATACTATGAAAATCAATAGTTACAGGTTTCCAAATCTTTATGAGTTTATTTCTTCTGTTAAGCAAACACATGAGAAGATATTTTTGAAAAATGCTGAAAACCTGTAACCACTGACTTCCATACTAGGAAAAACAAATACAATTGAAGTCAATGGGTACAGATTTCCAAAACTTTATGAGATTATTTCTTCTGTTAAACTAACACAAAAGAAGATATTTAGAAAAATGCTGAAAAAAAAATGCTGAAAATCTGCAATCATTGACTTTCATAGTTTCAATGGTTACAGGTTTTCAAATCTTTAAGTTTCATTTTTTCTGTAGTAAACAATGCTGAAGATGTTTTGATAAATGCTGAATAAATGTAACCACTAACTTCCATAGTATGAAAAACAAATACTATTGAAGTCAATGGTTACAGATTTCCAAATCTTATTGACTTTATTTTTTCTGTTAAGCAAACACATAAGAAGATATTTAGAAAAATGCTGAAAATCTGTAACCATTGACTTCCAAACTAGGAAAAACAAATACTATGGAAGTCAATAGTTATAGGTTTCCAAATGTTTATGATTATGTTTCTTCTGTTAAACAAACTCATGAGAAGATATTTTGAAAAATGCTGAAAACGTGTAACGTTGACTTCCATAGTAGGAAAAACAAATACAATTGAATTCAATGGGTACAGATTTCCAAAACTTTGAGTTTATTTCTTCTGTTAAACTAACACATAAGGTGATATTTAGAAAAATGCTGAAAATCTGCAATCATTGACTTTCATAGTACTGTAGGACAAACAAATACTATGGAAGTCAATGGTTACAGGTTTTCAAATCTTTAAGTTACTTTTATTTGTAGAACACAATGCTGAATATGTTTCAACAAATGCTGAAAACCTGTAACCACTGACTTGCAGAGTAGGAAAAACTAATACTATGGAAGTCAATGGGTACAGATTTTCAAAACTTGAGTTTATTCCTTTTGTTAAACAAACACAAAATAAGATATTTTGAAAAATGCTGAAAACCTGTAACCATTGACTTTCATAGTAAAAAAAAGACTTTAATAACAAATACTGTGGAAGTCAATAGTTACAGGTTTTCAAATGTTTATGAGTATATTTCTTCGGTTAAACAAACACATGAGAAGATATTTTGAAAAATAATGAAAACCTACAATCATTGACTTTCATAGTACTATAGGAAAAACAAATGCTATGGAAGTCAATGGTTACAGGTTTTCAAATCTTTAAGTTTCATTTGTAGAACACAATGCTGAATGTGTTTTGACAAATGCTGAAAACATGTAGCCACTGACTTGCATAGTAGTAAAAACAAATACAATGGAAGTCAATGGTTACAGGTTTTCATATTTTGAAAAATGCCGAAAACCTGTAACCACTGACTTCCATAGTATTTGTTTTTACTACTATAGAAGTCAGTGGTTACAGGTTTCCAACATTCTTCTTTTGTCTAAAATATCTGATTTTGTGTTCAACAGAAGAAAGAAACTCTTAGCATTTTTTTTTTACTCAAGGTTTTAAACAAGTTAAGGGTGAGTGAGTTTATATAATAGATTTTTTGGGTGAACTGTCTCTTTAAATGTACCTTGTTGTCCTCTGTAGAGCCTCAGGCTGCAGTAATGCTCTCTGTCTCAGTCTGTCAGTGTTCATTTCATTTCTGGATGGAAATGTTAATGTGTGAGAGGTGAAAAGCTGAATCTGAGCATCACAGTACCGGAGGCTTTATAGCAGATGATCAGCTCTTATATGTTCACTCACACATACTGCACTCATTACAGAGCGTCTCTTTATTTTTTCATTCTCTTTATTGTTATTTATTACTTTTTGTTGGATGACCTGCATGTGTTTTCAGGTATTTTGCGTTTGAGTTTGCGTTTGCTTTTCCTTTTTTTTTTTTTTTTTTTTTTTTTACAGAGGTGTCCTAATCCATTCGATTACTTAATTTATTGATTGATTATTTGTAAATAGATATTTTTGTGCATCCCCAATGCATTATTTTTTTAATTTGACCGTTTTACTTTTTGTATTTTAGACTTTAAATTTGTTATTATTTATTTGTTGTTGGGTTTTTTGAGAATTTTTTTATTTATTTCATTTATTTTTGGAGGGTGATTTTATTGGATGCCTTGCAATACATTATTTTGTATTTTACTTTTTGTATTTTAGATTATTATTATCATTATTAATTGATGTTTTTAATATTCTGACAAAATTATTTATTTGATTGCTTATTTCTTTATTTTAATTTGGAGGATGATTTAGTTGAATATCCTGCAGTACATTATTCATTGTATCTTACTTCAAAGGTTTAAGTTATTATTATTTATGTGTGTTTTGTATGTCCAAAGAAAAGATTTATTTATTTATTTATTTGTATTTATTTGTATTTATTTATTTTATTTGAATTTATTTATTTATTCCATTTGAATTTATTTATTTCATTTGAATTTCTTTATTTATTTTTTCATTTGAATTTCTTTATTTATTTCATTTGAATATTTTAATGACCTAATTTATTGTTTGTTTTTGAATTGTCTTAATTTTAAATTGTTATTATTTATATGTTTTTTTCTGATATTTATTTATTTATCTTTGGAGGATGATTAAATTGAGTGCCCTGCAACATTTAATCTTATTTATTTATTTTTTTACTTTTTGTATTTTAGGTGTCGTATTATTATTATTATTATTATTATTATCATTATTATTATTATTATTATTAATTTGTTTTTTATGTCCTGAGAATTGTATTTTTTGATTATTTAATTAATTAATTTAATTTATTTATTTAATCTAATTATTTATCTTTTGATGGTTATTTTGTTAAATGTTCTGCAATACACTATTTTTGTATTTTATTTAGGTTTAAGTTAATATTAGTTATTTGTGTCCGTTTTTAATGTCCTGAGAAAAGCTTATTTATTTGTTTGTGTGTG